>NW_026777449.1:0-300000 GCF_028023285.1 Balaenoptera ricei
TGTGCTGACAATGGCATGGAGCATTGTGATGAAAAGGGTACTGGAGCAGTGTGAGGAAAGCAGTCATGGATCATTGTGATGACAGGGGTCATGGAGCTTTGTGATGACAAGGGTCATGGAGCATTGTGATGACACGGTCAAGGAACATTGTGATGACAAGAATTCTGGAGCATTGTGATGAAAGGGCATGGAGCATTGTGATCAAAGGTGACAAGGAGCATTGTGATGATATGGGCAGAGATCTTTGTGATGCCAGGGGACATGGAGCTTTTTGGTAAGAGAGGCCTTGGAGATTTGTGATGGCAGGCGTCATGGGGCATTGTGATGACAGTGGTCTTGGAGCATTGTGATGAATGTTGTCATGGAGCACTGTGATTACAGGGGCCATGGAGCACTGTGAATACAAAGGCTATGGAGCATTGAGATGTCAGGGTTCATGGACCATTGTGATGGAAGTGATCATGGATCATTGTGATGACAAGTGTCCTGGAACCTTGTGATGTCACGGTTCATGGAGCATTGTGATGTCAAGGACCATGGCGAATTGTGATGACATCTGTCATGGGGCATTGTGATGACAGTGGTCATCTAGAATTGTGATGAAAGGTATCATGGAGCACTGTGATGACAGGGGCCATGGAACATTGTGATGACAAAGGCCATGGAGCATTGTGATGACAAGTGTCATGGGGCATTTTGATGACATTGGCATGGATCATTGTGATGACAGGGGCCATGGAACATTGTGATGACACAGGCCATGGAGCATTGTGATGACAAGTGTCATGGGGCATTTTGATGACATTGGCATGGAGCATTATGATGACAAGAGTTCTGTAGCATTTTGATTACAAGGGCATGGAGCACTGTGATGACAGGACCCATGGAGCATTGTGTTGAAAAGAGCAGGGAACATTGTGATGACTGGGTTCATGGAGCATTGTGATGAAAGGGGCCATGGAGCATTGAGATGACAGGCGTCCTGAGGCATGGTGATGACAGTGGTCATGGAGCATTGTGATGAAAGAGATCATGGAGCAATATGATAACAGGGGCCATGGAGCATTGTGATGACAGGTGTATTGGAGCATTGTGAAGAAAGTCGTCATGGATCATTGTGATGACATATGTCCTGGAACACTGTGATGACACGGTTCATCGAGTATTGTGATGACAAGGGTCATAGCGAATTGTGACGGCAGGTGTCATGGGGCATTGTGATGACATTGATCATCTAGGAATTGTGATGAAAGGTGTCATGGAGCACTGTGATGACTGGGGGCATGAAGCATTGTTATGAAAATTGTCCTGGATTATTGTGATGACAGCAGTCATGGAGAATTGTGATGACAGGGATTATGCAGCATTGTGTTGACAATGGTATGGACTATTTGGATGACAATGGTCATGGAGAAATGTGATGAAAGTTTTCATGGAACATCGTGATGAAAATGCCTGGGAGCATTGTGACGATAAAGGCCATGGAGCATAGTGATGACAAGTGTCATGGAGCATTGTAATGAAAGGTTTCATTGTGCACTGTGATGACAAGGGGGATGGAGTATTGTGATGAAACTGGTCCTGGAGCATTGTGAAAACAAAAGCCATGGAGCTTTGTGATGACAGGCATCATGGAGCATTGTGAAGAAAGGGGCCATGGGGAATTGTAATGACAATAGAGAAATGTGATGAAAATGGTCAGCGAGCGTTATGATTAAAGTGGTCATTGAGAATTGTGATGAAAAGCGACATAGAGCATTGTGATGACAAAGGTCATGGAGAAATGTGATGACCAGGGTCATGTAGCATTGTGATGACACGGTCATGGAACATTGTGATGACAAGAATTCTGGAGCATTGTGAGGAAACAGGCATGGAGCATTGTGATTATAGGGGACATGGAGCATTGTGATGACATGGGCAGGGAACACTGTGATGACAGGTTTTATGGAGCAATGTGATGACAAATGTCGTGGAGCATTGTGATGAGAGGGGCCTTGGAGAATTGTGATGACAGTGGTCATAGAGCCTTGTGATGACATGGGCCACGGAGCATTGTGAAGACGAGATTCATGGAGCATTGTGATGACACGGGCATGAAGCATGGTGATGACAACAGACCTGGAGCATTGCGATGACAAGGGCATGGAGCATTGTGATGACAGGAGACATGGAGCATTGTGATGACAAGTGTCATGCAATATTGTGCTGACACAGATCATGGAGCATTTTGATGAGAGTGGCCTTGGAGCACAGTGATGAGAGACGTCATGGGGCATTATGGTGACAGTGGTCACGGAGCATTGTGATGAAAGTGTTCATGGAGCAACGCGATTATCGGGACAATGGAGCATTGTGAATACAAAGGCCATGGAGCATTGAGATAACAGAGTTCATGGAGCATTGTGATGAAAGTGGTCATGGATCACTGTGATGACAAGTGTCCTGGAACCTAGTGATGACACGGTTCATACAGCCTTGAGATGACAAGGGCCAAGGCGAAATGTGATGACACGTGTCCTGGGGCATTGTGATGACATTGGTCATGTAGAATTTTGAAATAAGGTATCATGGAGCACTGTGATGACAAAGGTCAAGGAACATTTTGATGGCAAGTGTCATTGAGCAATGGGATGACACGGGAATGGAGTATTATGATGACAAGTGTTCTGGAGCATTGTGATGACACGGTCAAGGAACATTGTGATTACAGGGGCCATGGAGCATTGTGATGACAACGGCATGGAGCATTGTGATGACACGGACATGGAGCATTGTAATGATAGGCTATCTGGAGCATTGTGATGAAAAGGGGATGGAACATTTTGATGACAGGGTCCAAGGAGCATTGTGCTGACAATGGCATGGAGCATTGTGATGAAATGTGTACTGGAGCACTGTGAGGAAAGGAGTCATGGATCATTGTGATGACAGGGGTCATGGAGCTTTGTGATGACAAGGATCATGGAGCATTGTGATGATACGGTCAAGGAACATTGCGATGACAAGAATTCTGGAGCATTGTGATGAAAGGGCATGGAGCATTGTGATTAAAGGTGACAAGGAGCATTGTGATGATATGGGCAGAGATCCTTGTGATGCCAAGGGTCATGGAGCTTTTTGGTAAGAGAGGCCTTGGAGATTTGTGATGGCAGGCGTCATGGGGCATTGTGATGACAGGGATCTTGGAGCATTGTGATGAAAGGGGTCATGGAGCACTGTGATTACAGGGGCCATGGTGCACTGTGAATACAAAGGCTATGGAGCATTGAGATGTCAGGGTTCATGGAGCATTGTGATGAAAGTGATCATGGATCATTGTGATGACAAGTGTCCTGGAAACTTGTAATGTCATGGTTCATGGAGCATTGTGATGACAAGGACCATGGCGAATTCTGATGACATCTGTCATGGGGCATTGTGATGTCAGTGGTCATCTAGAATTGTGATGAAAGGTATCATGGAGCACTATGATGACACGGGCGATGGAACATTGTGATGACAAAGGTCATGGAGCATTTTGATGACATTGGCATGGAGCATTATGATGACAAGAGTTCTGGAGCATTGTGATGACAAGGGCATGGAGCACTGTGATGACAGGGCCCATGGAGCATTGTGATGAAAAGGGCAGGGAACATTGTGATGACTGGGTTCATGGAGCATTGTGATGAAAGGGGCCATGGAGCATTGAGATGACAGGCGTCATGAGGCATGGTGATGACAGTGGTCATGGAGCATTGTGATGAATGAGATCATGGAGCAATATGATAACAGGGGCCATGGAGCATTGTGATGACAGGTGTATTGGAGCATTGTGATGAAAGTCGTCATGGATCATTGTGATGACATGTGTCCTGGAACACTGTGATGACACGGTTCATCGAGTATTGTGATGACAAGGGTCATAGCGAATTGTGACGACAGGTGTCATGGGGCATTGTGATGACATTGATCATGTAGGAATTGTGATGAAAGGTGTCATGGAGCACTGTGATGACTGGGGGCATGAAGCATTGTTAATAAAATTGTGCTGGATTATTGTGATGACAGCAGTCTTGGAGAATTGTGATGACAGGCATTAGGCAGCATTGTGTTGACAAGGGTATGGACTATTGTGATGACAATGGTCATGGAGAAATGTGATGAAAGTTTTCATGGAACATCGTAATGAAAAGTGCCTGGGAGCATTGTGATGATAAAGGCCATGGAGCATTGTGATGAAAAGTGTCATGGGGCATTGTAATGAAAGGTTTCATTGTGCACTGTGATGACAAGGGGGTTGGAGTATTGTGATGAAATTGGTCCTGGAGCATTGTGATAACAAAAGCCATGGAGCTTTGTGATGACAGGCATCATGGAGCATGGTGAAGAAAGGGGCCATGGGGAATTGTAATGACAGAGAAATGTGATGAAAATGGTCAGCGAGCGTTATGATTAAAGTGGTCATTGAGAATTGTGATGAAAAGCGACATAGAGCATTGTGATGACAAAGGTCATGGAGAACTGTGATGACCAGGGTCATGTAGCATTGTGATGCCACGGTCATGGAACATTGTGATGACAAGAATTCTGGAGCATTGTGATGACAAGGGCCATAGAGCATTGTGATGCCACGGTCATGGAACATTGTGATGACAAGAATTCTGGAGCATTGTGAGGAAACATGCATGGAGCATTGTGATTATAGGGGACAAGGAGCATTGTGATGACATGGGCAGGGAACACTGTGATGACAGGTGTTATGGAGCAATGTGATGACAAGTGTCGAGGAGCATTGTGATGAGAGGGGCCTTGGAGAATTGTGATGACAGTGGTCATGGAGCATTGTGAAGACAAGATTCATGGAGCATTGTGATGACACGGGCATGAAGCATGGTGATGACAACAGACCTGGAGCAATGTGATGACAAACGCATGGAGCATTGTGATTACAGGAGACATGGAGCATTGTGATGACAAGTGTCATGCAATATTATGCTGACACAGATCATGGAGCATTTTGATGAGAGTGGCCTTGGAGCACAGTGATGAGAGACGTCATGGGTCATTATGGTGACAGTGGTCAAGGAGCATTGTGATGAAAGTGTTCATGGAGCAACGCGATTATCGGGAAAATGGAGCATTGTGAATACAAAGGCCATGGAGCATTGAGATAACAGAGTTCATGGAGCATTGTGATGAATGTGGTCATGGATCACTGTGATGACAAGTGTCCTGGAACCTAGTGATGACATGGTTCATACAGCCTTGAGATGACAAGGGCCAAGGAGAAATGTGATGACACGTGTCATGGGGCATTGTGATGACATTGGTCGTCTTGCATTGTGATGACAGTGGTCATGTAGAATTTTGAAATAAGGTATCATGGAGCACTGTGATGACAAAGGCCAAGGAACATTTTGATGACAAGTGTCATTGAGCAATGGGATGACACGGGAATGGAGTATTATGATGACAAGTGTTGTGGAGCATTGTGATGACAAGGGCATGGAGCATGGTGATTACAGGGGCCATGGAGCATTGTGATGACAACGGCATGGAGCATTGTGATGACACGGACATGGAGCATTGTAATGATAGGCTATCTGGAGCATTGTGATGAAAAGGGGATGGAGCATTTTGATGACAGGGTCCAAGGAGAATTGTGCTGACAATGGCATGGAGCATTGTGATGAAAAGGGTACTGGAGCAGTGTGAGGAAAGCAGTCATGGATCATTGTGATGACAGGGGTCATGGAGCTTTGTGATGACAAGGGTCATGGAGCATTGTGATGACACGGTCAAGGAACATTGTGATGACAAGAATTCTGGAGCATTGTGATGAAAGGGCATGGAGCATTGTGATCAAAGGTGACAAGGAGCATTGTGATGATATGGGCAGAGATCTTTGTGATGCCAGGGGACATGGAGCTTTTTGGTAAGAGAGGCCTTGGAGATTTGTGATGGCAGGCGTCATGGGGCATTGTGATGACAGTGGTCTTGGAGCATTGTGATGAATGTTGTCATGGAGCACTGTGATTACAGGGGCCATGGAGCACTGTGAATACAAAGGCTATGGAGCATTGAGATGTCAGGGTTCATGGACCATTGTGATGGAAGTGATCATGGATCATTGTGATGACAAGTGTCCTGGAACCTTGTGATGTCACGGTTCATGGAGCATTGTGATGTCAAGGACCATGGCGAATTGTGATGACATCTGTCATGGGGCATTGTGATGACAGTGGTCATCTAGAATTGTGATGAAAGGTATCATGGAGCACTGTGATGACAGGGGCCATGGAACATTGTGATGACAAAGGCCATGGAGCATTGTGATGACAAGTGTCATGGGGCATTTTGATGACATTGGCATGGATCATTGTGATGACAGGGGCCATGGAACATTGTGATGACACAGGCCATGGAGCATTGTGATGACAAGTGTCATGGGGCATTTTGATGACATTGGCATGGAGCATTATGATGACAAGAGTTCTGTAGCATTTTGATTACAAGGGCATGGAGCACTGTGATGACAGGACCCATGGAGCATTGTGATGAAAAGAGCAGGGAACATTGTGATGACTGGGTTCATGGAGCATTGTGATGAAAGGGGCCATGGAGCATTGAGATGACAGGCGTCCTGAGGCATGGTGATGACAGTGGTCATGGAGCATTGTGATGAAAGAGATCATGGAGCAATATGATAACAGGGGCCATGGAGCATTGTGATGACAGGTGTATTGGAGCATTGTGAAGAAAGTCGTCATGGATCATTGTGATGACATATGTCCTGGAACACTGTGATGACACGGTTCATCGAGTATTGTGATGACAAGGGTCATAGCGAATTGTGACGGCAGGTGTCATGGGGCATTGTGATGACATTGATCATCTAGGAATTGTGATGAAAGGTGTCATGGAGCACTGTGATGACTGGGGGCATGAAGCATTGTTATGAAAATTGTCCTGGATTATTGTGATGACAGCAGTCATGGAGAATTGTGATGACAGGGATTATGCAGCATTGTGTTGACAATGGTATGGACTATTTGGATGACAATGGTCATGGAGAAATGTGATGAAAGTTTTCATGGAACATCGTGATGAAAATGCCTGGGAGCATTGTGACGATAAAGGCCATGGAGCATAGTGATGACAAGTGTCATGGAGCATTGTAATGAAAGGTGTCATTGTGCACTGTGATGACAAGGGGGATGGAGTATTGTGATGAAACTGGTCCTGGAGCATTGTGAAAACAAAAGCCATGGAGCTTTGTGATGACAGGCATCATGGAGCATTGTGAAGAAAGGGGCCATGGGGAATTGTAATGACAATAGAGAAATGTGATGAAAATGGTCAGCGAGCGTTATGATTAAAGTGGTCATTGAGAATTGTGATGAAAAGCGACATAGAGCATTGTGATGACAAAGGTCATGGAGAAATGTGATGACCAGGGTCATGTAGCATTGTGATGACACGGTCATGGAACATTGTGATGACAAGAATTCTGGAGCATTGTGAGGAAACAGGCATGGAGCATTGTGATTATAGGGGACATGGAGCATTGTGATGACATGGGCAGGGAACACTGTGATGACAGGTTTTATGGAGCAATGTGATGACAAATGTCGTGGAGCATTGTGATGAGAGGGGCCTTGGAGAATTGTGATGACAGTGGTCATAGAGCCTTGTGATGACATGGGCCACGGAGCATTGTGAAGACGAGATTCATGGAGCATTGTGATGACACGGGCATGAAGCATGGTGATGACAACAGACCTGGAGCATTGCGATGACAAGGGCATGGAGCATTGTGATGACAGGAGACATGGAGCATTGTGATGACAAGTGTCATGCAATATTGTGCTGACACAGATCATGGAGCATTTTGATGAGAGTGGCCTTGGAGCACAGTGATGAGAGACGTCATGGGGCATTATGGTGACAGTGGTCACGGAGCATTGTGATGAAAGTGTTCATGGAGCAACGCGATTATCGGGACAATGGAGCATTGTGAATACAAAGGCCATGGAGCATTGAGATAACAGAGTTCATGGAGCATTGTGATGAAAGTGGTCATGGATCACTGTGATGACAAGTGTCCTGGAACCTAGTGATGACACGGTTCATACAGCCTTGAGATGACAAGGGCCAAGGCGAAATGTGATGACACGTGTCCTGGGGCATTGTGATGACATTGGTCATGTAGAATTTTGAAATAAGGTATCATGGAGCACTGTGATGACAAAGGCCAAGGAACATTTTGATGGCAAGTGTCATTGAGCAATGGGATGACACGGGAATGGAGTATTATGATGACAAGTGTTCTGGAGCATTGTGATGACACGGTCAAGGAACATTGTGATTACAGGGGCCATGGAGCATTGTGATGACAACGGCATGGAGCATTGTGATGACACGGACATGGAGCATTGTAATGATAGGCTATCTGGAGCATTGTGATGAAAAGGGGATGGAACATTTTGATGACAGGGTCCAAGGAGCATTGTGCTGACAATGGCATGGAGCATTGTGATGAAATGGGTACTGGAGCACTGTGAGGAAAGGAGTCATGGATCATTGTGATGACAGGGGTCATGGAGCTTTGTGATGACAAGGATCATGGAGCATTGTGATGATACGGTCAAGGAACATTGCGATGACAAGAATTCTGGAGCATTGTGATGAAAGGGCATGGAGCATTGTGATTAAAGGTGACAAGGAGCATTGTGATGATATGGGCAGAGATCCTTGTGATGCCAAGGGTCATGGAGCTTTTTGGTAAGAGAGGCCTTGGAGATTTGTGATGGCAGGCGTCATGGGGCATTGTGATGACAGGGATCTTGGAGCATTGTGATGAAAGGGGTCATGGAGCACTGTGATTACAGGGGCCATGGTGCACTGTGAATACAAAGGCTATGGAGCATTGAGATGTCAGGGTTCATGGAGCATTGTGATGAAAGTGATCATGGATCATTGTGATGACAAGTGTCCTGGAAACTTGTAATGTCATGGTTCATGGAGCATTGTGATGACAAGGACCATGGCGAATTCTGATGACATCTGTCATGGGGCATTGTGATGTCAGTGGTCATCTAGAATTGTGATGAAAGGTATCATGGAGCACTATGATGACACGGGCGATGGAACATTGTGATGACAAAGGTCATGGAGCATTTTGATGACATTGGCATGGAGCATTATGATGACAAGAGTTCTGGAGCATTGTGATGACAAGGGCATGGAGCACTGTGATGACAGGGCCCATGGAGCATTGTGATGAAAAGGGCAGGGAACATTGTGATGACTGGGTTCATGGAGCATTGTGATGAAAGGGGCCATGGAGCATTGAGATGACAGGCGTCATGAGGCATGGTGATGACAGTGGTCATGGAGCATTGTGATGAATGAGATCATGGAGCAATATGATAACAGGGGCCATGGAGCATTGTGATGACAGGTGTATTGGAGCATTGTGATGAAAGTCGTCATGGATCATTGTGATGACATGTGTCCTGGAACACTGTGATGACACGGTTCATCGAGTATTGTGATGACAAGGGTCATAGCGAATTGTGACGACAGGTGTCATGGGGCATTGTGATGACATTGATCATCTAGGAATTGTGATGAAAGGTGTCATGGAGCACTGTGATGACTGGGGGCATGAAGCATTGTTAATAAAATTGTGCTGGATTATTGTGATGACAGCAGTCTTGGAGAATTGTGATGACAGGCATTAGGCAGCATTGGGTTGACAAGGGTATGGACTATTGTGATGACAATGGTCATGGAGAAATGTGATGAAAGTTTTCATGGAACATCGTAATGAAAAGTGCCTGGGAGCATTGTGATGATAAAGGCCATGGAGCATTGTGATGAAAAGTGTCATGGGGCATTGTAATGAAAGGTTTCATTGTGCACTGTGATGACAAGGGGGTTGGAGTATTGTGATGAAATTGGTCCTGGAGCATTGTGATAACAAAAGCCATGGAGCTTTGTGATGACAGGCATCATGGAGCATGGTGAAGAAAGGGGCCATGGGGAATTGTAATGACAGAGAAATGTGATGAAAATGGTCAGCGAGCGTTATGATTAAAGTGGTCATTGAGAATTGTGATGAAAAGCGACATAGAGCATTGTGATGACAAAGGTCATGGAGAACTGTGATGACCAGGGTCATGTAGCATTGTGATGCCACGGTCATGGAACATTGTGATGACAAGAATTCTGGAGCATTGTGATGACAAGGGCCATAGAGCATTGTGATGCCACGGTCATGGAACATTGTGATGACAAGAATTCTGGAGCATTGTGAGGAAACATGCATGGAGCATTGTGATTATAGGGGACAAGGAGCATTGTGATGACATGGGCAGGGAACACTGTGATGACAGGTGTTATGGAGCAATGTGATGACAAGTGTCGAGGAGCATTGTGATGAGAGGGGCCTTGGAGAATTGTGATGACAGTGGTCATGGAGCATTGTGAAGACAAGATTCATGGAGCATTGTGATGACACGGGCATGAAGCATGGTGATGACAACAGACCTGGAGCAATGTGATGACAAACGCATGGAGCATTGTGATTACAGGAGACATGGAGCATTGTGATGACAAGTGTCATGCAATATTATGCTGACACAGATCATGGAGCATTTTGATGAGAGTGGCCTTGGAGCACAGTGATGAGAGACGTCATGGGTCATTATGGTGACAGTGGTCAAGGAGCATTGTGATGAAAGTGTTCATGGAGCAACGCGATTATCGGGAAAATGGAGCATTGTGAATACAAAGGCCATGGAGCATTGAGATAACAGAGTTCATGGAGCATTGTGATGAATGTGGTCATGGATCACTGTGATGACAAGTGTCCTGGAACCTAGTGATGACATGTTTCATACAGCCTTGAGATGACAAGGGCCAAGGAGAAATGTGATGACACGTGTCATGGGGCATTGTGATGACATTGGTCGTCTTGCATTGTGATGACAGTGGTCATGTAGAATTTTGAAATAAGGTATCATGGAGCACTGTGATGACAAAGGCCAAGGAACATTTTGATGACAAGTGTCATTGAGCAATGGGATGACACGGGAATGGAGTATTATGATGACAAGTGTTCTGGAGCATTGTGATGACAAGGGCATGGAGCATGGTGATTACAGGGGCCATGGAGCATTGTGATGACAACGGCATGGAGCATTGTGATGACACGGACATGGAGCATTGTAATGATAGGCTATCTGGAGCATTGTGATGAAAAGGGGATGGAGCATTTTGATGACAGGGTCCAAGGAGAATTGTGCTGACAATGGCATGGAGCATTGTGATGAAAAGGGTACTGGAGCAGTGTGAGGAAAGCAGTCATGGATCATTGTGATGACAGGGGTCATGGAGCTTTGTGATGACAAGGGTCATGGAGCATTGTGATGACACGGTCAAGGAACATTGTGATGACAAGAATTCTGGAGCATTGTGATGAAAGGGCATGGAGCATTGTGATCAAAGGTGACAAGGAGCATTGTGATGATATGGGCAGAGATCTTTGTGATGCCAGGGGACATGGAGCTTTTTGGTAAGAGAGGCCTTGGAGATTTGTGATGGCAGGCGTCATGGGGCATTGTGATGACAGTGGTCTTGGAGCATTGTGATGAATGTTGTCATGGAGCACTGTGATTACAGGGGCCATGGAGCACTGTGAATACAAAGGCTATGGAGCATTGAGATGTCAGGGTTCATGGACCATTGTGATGGAAGTGATCATGGATCATTGTGATGACAAGTGTCCTGGAACCTTGTGATGTCACGGTTCATGGAGCATTGTGATGTCAAGGACCATGGCGAATTGTGATGACATCTGTCATGGGGCATTGTGATGACAGTGGTCATCTAGAATTGTGATGAAAGGTATCATGGAGCACTGTGATGACAGGGGCCATGGAACATTGTGATGACAAAGGCCATGGAGCATTGTGATGACAAGTGTCATGGGGCATTTTGATGACATTGGCATGGATCATTGTGATGACAGGGGCCATGGAACATTGTGATGACACAGGCCATGGAGCATTGTGATGACAAGTGTCATGGGGCATTTTGATGACATTGGCATGGAGCATTATGATGACAAGAGTTCTGTAGCATTTTGATTACAAGGGCATGGAGCACTGTGATGACAGGACCCATGGAGCATTGTGATGAAAAGAGCAGGGAACATTGTGATGACTGGGTTCATGGAGCATTGTGATGAAAGGGGCCATGGAGCATTGAGATGACAGGCGTCCTGAGGCATGGTGATGACAGTGGTCATGGAGCATTGTGATGAAAGAGATCATGGAGCAATATGATAACAGGGGCCATGGAGCATTGTGATGACAGGTGTATTGGAGCATTGTGAAGAAAGTCGTCATGGATCATTGTGATGACATATGTCCTGGAACACTGTGATGACACGGTTCATCGAGTATTGTGATGACAAGGGTCATAGCGAATTGTGACGGCAGGTGTCATGGGGCATTGTGATGACATTGATCATCTAGGAATTGTGATGAAAGGTGTCATGGAGCACTGTGATGACAGGGGGCATGAAGCATTGTTATGAAAATTGTCCTGGATTATTGTGATGACAGCAGTCATGGAGAATTGTGATGACAGGGATTATGCAGCATTGTGTTGACAAGGGTATGGACTATTTTGATGACAATGGTCATGGAGAAATGTGATGAAAGTTTTCATGGAACATCGTGATGAAAATGCCTGGGAGCATTGTGACGATAAAGGCCATGGAACATTGTGATGACAAGTGTCATGGAGCATTGTAATGAAAGGTTTCATTGTGCACTGTGATGACAAGGGGGATGGAGTATTGTGATGAAACTGGTCCTGGAGCATTGTGAAAACAAAAGCCATGGAGCTTTGTGATGACAGGCATCATGGAGCATTGTGAAGAAAGGGGCCATGGGGAATTGTAATGACAGAGAAATGTGATGAAAATGGTCAGCGAGCGTTATGATTAAAGTGGTCATTGAGAATTGTGATGAAAAGCGACATAGAGCATTGTGATGACAAAGGTCATGGAGAACTGTGATGACCAGGGTCATGTAGCATTGTGATGCCACGGTCATGGAACATTGTGATGACAAGAATTCTGGAGCATTGTGATGACAAGTGCCATGGAGCATTGTGATGCCACGGTCATGGAACATTGTGATGACAAGAATTCTGGAGCATTGTGAGGAAACAGGCATGGAGCATTGTGATTATAGGGGACATGGAGCATTGTGATGACATGGGAAGGGAACACTGTGATGACAGGTGTTATGGAGCAATGTGATGACAAGTGTCGTGGAGCATTGTGATGAGAGGGGCCTTGGAGAATTGTGATGACAGTGGTCATGGAGCATTGGGATGACATGGGCCATGGAGCATTGTGAAGACAAGATTCATGGAGCATTGTGATGACACGGGCATGAAGCATGGTGATGACAGCAGACCTGGAGCATTGTGATGACAAGGGCATGGAACATTGTGATGACAGGAGACATGGAGCATTGTCATGACATTGGCAGGGGTCATTGTGATTCCAGGGATCATGGAGCATTGTGATGACAAGTGTCATGCAATATTGTGCTGACACAGATCATGGAGCATTTTGATGAGAGTGGCCTTGGAGCACAGTGATGAGAGACGTCATGGGGCATTATGGTGACAGTGGTCCAGGAGCATTGTGATGAAAGTGTTCATGGAGCAACACGATTATCGGGAAAATGGAGCATTGTGAATACAAAGGCCATGGAGCATTGAGATAACAGAGTTCATGGAGCATTGTGATGAAAGTGGTCATGGATCACTGTGATGACAAGTGTCCTGGAACCTAGTGATGACACGGTTCATACAGCCTTGAGATGACAAGGGCCAAGGCGAAATGTGATGACACGTGTCCTGGGGCATTGTGATGACATTGGTTATCTTGCATTGTGATGACAGTGGTCATGTAGAATTTTGAAATAAGGTACCATTGAGCACTGTGATGACAAAGGCCAAGGAATATTTTGATGACAAGTGTCTTTGAGCAATGGGATGACACGGGAATGGAGTATTATGATGACAAGTGTTCTGGAGCATTGTGATGACAAGGGCATGGAGCATGGTGATTACAGGGGCCATGGAGCATTGTGATGACAACGGCATTGAGCATTGTGATGATACGGACATGGAGCATTGTAATGATAGGCTATCGGGAGCATTGTGATGAAAAGGGGATGGAGCATTTTGATGACAGGGTGCAAGGAGCATTGTGCTGACAATGGCATGGAGCATTGTGATGAAAAGGGTACTGGAGCACTGTGAGGAAAGCAGTCATGGATCATTGTGATGACAGGGGTCATGGAGCTTTGTGATGACAAGGGTCATGGAGCATTGTGATGACACGGTCAAGGAACATTGTGATGACAAGTATTCTGGAGCATTGTGATGAAAGGGCATGGAGCATTGTGATCAAAGGTGACAAGGAGCATTGTGATGATATGGGCAGAGATCTTTGTGATGCCAGGGGACATGGAGGTTTTTGGTAAGAGAGGCCTTGGAGATTTGTGATGGCAGGCGTCATGGGGCATTGTGATGACAGTGGTCTTGGAGCATTGTGATGAAAGGGGTCATGGAGCACTGTGATTACAGGGGCCATGGAGCACTGTGAATACAAAGGCTATGGAGCATTGAGATGTCAGGGTTCATGGAGCATTGTGATGAAAGTGATCATGGATCATTGTGATGACAAGTGTCCTGGAACCTTGTGATGTCACGGTTCATGGAGAATTGTGATGACAAGGACCATGGCGAATTGTGATGACATCTGTCATGGGGCATTGTGATGACAGTGGTCATCTAGAATTGTGATGAAAGGTATCATGGAGCACAGTGATGACAGGGACCATGGAACATTGTGATGACAAAGGCCATGGAGCATTGTGATGACAAGTGTCATGGGGCATTTTGATGACATTGGCATGGAGCATTATGATGACAAGAGTTCTGTAGCATTTTGATTACAACGGCATGGAGCACTGTGATGACAGGACCCATGGAGCATTGTGATGAAAAGAGCAGGGAACATTGTGATGACTGGGTTCATGGAGCATTGTGATGAAAGGGGCCATGGAGCATTGAGATGACAGGCGTCATGAGGCATGGTGATGACAGTGGTCATGGAGCATTGTGATGAAAGAGATCATGGAGCAATATGATAACAGGGGCCATGGAGCATTGTGATGACAGTTGTATTGGAGCATTGTGAAGAAAGTCGTCATGGATCATTGTGATGACATGTGTCCTGGAACACTGTGATGACACGGTTCATCGAGTATTGTGATGACAAGGGTCATAGCGAATTGTGATGACAGGGGTCATGGGGCATTGTGATGACATTGATCATCTAGGAATTGTGATGAAAGGTGTCATGGAGCAATGTGATGACAGGGGGCATGAAGCATTGTTATGAAAATTGTCCTGGATTATTGTGATGACAGCAGTCATGGAGAATTGTGATGACAGGGATTATGCAGCATTGTGTTGACAAGGGTATGGACTATTTTGATGACAATTGTCATGGAGAAATGTGATGAAAGTTTTCATGGAACATCGTGATGAAAAAGCCTGGGAGCATTGTGACGATAAAGGCCATGGAGCATTGTGATGACATGTGTCATGGAGCATTGTAATGAAAGGTTTCATTGTGCACTGTGATGACAAGGGGGATGGAGTATTGTGATGAAACCTGTCCTGGAGCATTGTGAAAACAAAAGCCATGGAGCTTTGTGATGACAGGCATCATGGAGCATTGTGAAGAAAGGGGCCATGGGGAATTGTAATGACAGAGAAATGTGATGAAAATGGTCAGCGAGAGTTATGATTAAAGTGGTCATTGAGAATTGTGATGAAAAGCGACATAGAGCATTGTGATGACAAAGGTCATGGAGAACTGTGATGACCAGGGTCATGTAGCATTGTGATGCCACAGTCATGGAACATTGTGATGACAAGAATTCTGGAGCATTGTGATGACAAGGGCCATGGAGCATTGTGATGCCACGGTCATGGAACATTGTGATGACAAGAATTCTGGAGCATTGTGAGGAAACAGGCATGGAGCATTGTGATTATAGGGGACATGGAGAATTGTGATGATATGGGAAGGGAACACTGTGATGACAGGTGTTATGGAGCAATGTGATGACAAGTGTCGTGGAGCATTGTGATGAGAGGGGCCTTGGAGAATTGTGATGACAGTGGTCATGGAGCATTGGGATGACATGGGCCACGGAGCATTGTGAAGACAAGATTCATGGAGCATTGTGATGACACGGGCATGAAGCATGGTGATGACAACAGACCTGGAGCATTGTGATGACAAGGGCATGGAGCATTGTGATGACAGGAGACATGGAGCATTGTGATGACATTGGCAGGGATCATTGCGATTACAGGGATCTTGGAGCATTGTGATGACAAGTGTCATGCAATATTGTGCTGACACAGATCATGGAGCATTTTGATGAGAGTGGCCTTGGAGCACAGTGATGAGAGACGTCATGGGGCATTATGGTGACAGTGGTCCAGGAGCATTGTGATGAAAGTGTTCATGGAGCAACGCGATTATCGGGAAAATGGAGCATTGTGAATACAAAGGCCATGGAGCATTGAGATAACAGAGTTCATGGAGCATTGTGATGAATGTGGTCATGGATCACTGTGATGACAAGTGTCCTGGAACCTAGTGATGACATGTTTCATACAGCCTTGAGATGACAAGGGCCAAGGAGAAATGTGATGACACGTGTCATGGGGCATTGTGATGACATTGGTCGTCTTGCATTGTGATGACAGTGGTCATGTAGAATTTTGAAATAAGGTATCATGGAGCACTGTGATGACAAAGGCCAAGGAACATTTTGATGACAAGTGTCATTGAGCAATGGGATGACACGGGAATGGAGTATTATGATGACAAGTGTTCTGGAGCATTGTGATGACAAGGGCATGGAGCATGGTGATTACAGGGGCCATGGAGCATTGTGATGACAACGGCATGGAGCATTGTGATGACACGGACATGGAGCATTGTAATGATAGGCTATCTGGAGCATTGTGATGAAAAGGGGATGGAGCATTTTGATGACAGGGTCCAAGGAGAATTGTGCTGACAATGGCATGGAGCATTGTGATGAAAAGGGTACTGGAGCAGTGTGAGGAAAGCAGTCATGGATCATTGTGATGACAGGGGTCATGGAGCTTTGTGATGACAAGGGTCATGGAGCATTGTGATGACACGGTCAAGGAACATTGTGATGACAAGAATTCTGGAGCATTGTGATGAAAGGGCATGGAGCATTGTGATCAAAGGTGACAAGGAGCATTGTGATGATATGGGCAGAGATCTTTGTGATGCCAGGGGACATGGAGCTTTTTGGTAAGAGAGGCCTTGGAGATTTGTGATGGCAGGCGTCATGGGGCATTGTGATGACAGTGGTCTTGGAGCATTGTGATGAATGTTGTCATGGAGCACTGTGATTACAGGGGCCATGGAGCACTGTGAATACAAAGGCTATGGAGCATTGAGATGTCAGGGTTCATGGACCATTGTGATGGAAGTGATCATGGATCATTGTGATGACAAGTGTCCTGGAACCTTGTGATGTCACGGTTCATGGAGCATTGTGATGTCAAGGACCATGGCGAATTGTGATGACATCTGTCATGGGGCATTGTGATGACAGTGGTCATCTAGAATTGTGATGAAAGGTATCATGGAGCACTGTGATGACAGGGGCCATGGAACATTGTGATGACAAAGGCCATGGAGCATTGTGATGACAAGTGTCATGGGGCATTTTGATGACATTGGCATGGATCATTGTGATGACAGGGGCCATGGAACATTGTGATGACACAGGCCATGGAGCATTGTGATGACAAGTGTCATGGGGCATTTTGATGACATTGGCATGGAGCATTATGATGACAAGAGTTCTGTAGCATTTTGATTACAAGGGCATGGAGCACTGTGATGACAGGACCCATGGAGCATTGTGATGAAAAGAGCAGGGAACATTGTGATGACTGGGTTCATGGAGCATTGTGATGAAAGGGGCCATGGAGCATTGAGATGACAGGCGTCCTGAGGCATGGTGATGACAGTGGTCATGGAGCATTGTGATGAAAGAGATCATGGAGCAATATGATAACAGGGGCCATGGAGCATTGTGATGACAGGTGTATTGGAGCATTGTGAAGAAAGTCGTCATGGATCATTGTGATGACATATGTCCTGGAACACTGTGATGACACGGTTCATCGAGTATTGTGATGACAAGGGTCATAGCGAATTGTGACGGCAGGTGTCATGGGGCATTGTGATGACATTGATCATCTAGGAATTGTGATGAAAGGTGTCATGGAGCACTGTGATGACAGGGGGCATGAAGCATTGTTATGAAAATTGTCCTGGATTATTGTGATGACAGCAGTCATGGAGAATTGTGATGACAGGGATTATGCAGCATTGTGTTGACAAGGGTATGGACTATTTTGATGACAATGGTCATGGAGAAATGTGATGAAAGTTTTCATGGAACATCGTGATGAAAATGCCTGGGAGCATTGTGACGATAAAGGCCATGGAACATTGTGATGACAAGTGTCATGGAGCATTGTAATGAAAGGTTTCATTGTGCACTGTGATGACAAGGGGGATGGAGTATTGTGATGAAACTGGTCCTGGAGCATTGTGAAAACAAAAGCCATGGAGCTTTGTGATGACAGGCATCATGGAGCATTGTGAAGAAAGGGGCCATGGGGAATTGTAATGACAGAGAAATGTGATGAAAATGGTCAGCGAGCGTTATGATTAAAGTGGTCATTGAGAATTGTGATGAAAAGCGACATAGAGCATTGTGATGACAAAGGTCATGGAGAACTGTGATGACCAGGGTCATGTAGCATTGTGATGCCACGGTCATGGAACATTGTGATGACAAGAATTCTGGAGCATTGTGATGACAAGTGCCATGGAGCATTGTGATGCCACGGTCATGGAACATTGTGATGACAAGAATTCTGGAGCATTGTGAGGAAACAGGCATGGAGCATTGTGATTATAGGGGACATGGAGCATTGTGATGACATGGGAAGGGAACACTGTGATGACAGGTGTTATGGAGCAATGTGATGACAAGTGTCGTGGAGCATTGTGATGAGAGGGGCCTTGGAGAATTGTGATGACAGTGGTCATGGAGCATTGGGATGACATGGGCCATGGAGCATTGTGAAGACAAGATTCATGGAGCATTGTGATGACACGGGCATGAAGCATGGTGATGACAGCAGACCTGGAGCATTGTGATGACAAGGGCATGGAACATTGTGATGACAGGAGACATGGAGCATTGTCATGACATTGGCAGGGGTCATTGTGATTCCAGGGATCATGGAGCATTGTGATGACAAGTGTCATGCAATATTGTGCTGACACAGATCATGGAGCATTTTGATGAGAGTGGCCTTGGAGCACAGTGATGAGAGACGTCATGGGGCATTATGGTGACAGTGGTCCAGGAGCATTGTGATGAAAGTGTTCATGGAGCAACACGATTATCGGGAAAATGGAGCATTGTGAATACAAAGGCCATGGAGCATTGAGATAACAGAGTTCATGGAGCATTGTGATGAAAGTGGTCATGGATCACTGTGATGACAAGTGTCCTGGAACCTAGTGATGACACGGTTCATACAGCCTTGAGATGACAAGGGCCAAGGCGAAATGTGATGACACGTGTCCTGGGGCATTGTGATGACATTGGTTATCTTGCATTGTGATGACAGTGGTCATGTAGAATTTTGAAATAAGGTACCATTGAGCACTGTGATGACAAAGGCCAAGGAATATTTTGATGACAAGTGTCTTTGAGCAATGGGATGACACGGGAATGGAGTATTATGATGACAAGTGTTCTGGAGCATTGTGATGACAAGGGCATGGAGCATGGTGATTACAGGGGCCATGGAGCATTGTGATGACAACGGCATTGAGCATTGTGATGATACGGACATGGAGCATTGTAATGATAGGCTATCGGGAGCATTGTGATGAAAAGGGGATGGAGCATTTTGATGACAGGGTGCAAGGAGCATTGTGCTGACAATGGCATGGAGCATTGTGATGAAAAGGGTACTGGAGCACTGTGAGGAAAGCAGTCATGGATCATTGTGATGACAGGGGTCATGGAGCTTTGTGATGACAAGGGTCATGGAGCATTGTGATGACACGGTCAAGGAACATTGTGATGACAAGTATTCTGGAGCATTGTGATGAAAGGGCATGGAGCATTGTGATCAAAGGTGACAAGGAGCATTGTGATGATATGGGCAGAGATCTTTGTGATGCCAGGGGACATGGAGGTTTTTGGTAAGAGAGGCCTTGGAGATTTGTGATGGCAGGCGTCATGGGGCATTGTGATGACAGTGGTCTTGGAGCATTGTGATGAAAGGGGTCATGGAGCACTGTGATTACAGGGGCCATGGAGCACTGTGAATACAAAGGCTATGGAGCATTGAGATGTCAGGGTTCATGGAGCATTGTGATGAAAGTGATCATGGATCATTGTGATGACAAGTGTCCTGGAACCTTGTGATGTCACGGTTCATGGAGAATTGTGATGACAAGGACCATGGCGAATTGTGATGACATCTGTCATGGGGCATTGTGATGACAGTGGTCATCTAGAATTGTGATGAAAGGTATCATGGAGCACAGTGATGACAGGGACCATGGAACATTGTGATGACAAAGGCCATGGAGCATTGTGATGACAAGTGTCATGGGGCATTTTGATGACATTGGCATGGAGCATTATGATGACAAGAGTTCTGTAGCATTTTGATTACAACGGCATGGAGCACTGTGATGACAGGACCCATGGAGCATTGTGATGAAAAGAGCAGGGAACATTGTGATGACTGGGTTCATGGAGCATTGTGATGAAAGGGGCCATGGAGCATTGAGATGACAGGCGTCATGAGGCATGGTGATGACAGTGGTCATGGAGCATTGTGATGAAAGAGATCATGGAGCAATATGATAACAGGGGCCATGGAGCATTGTGATGACAGTTGTATTGGAGCATTGTGAAGAAAGTCGTCATGGATCATTGTGATGACATGTGTCCTGGAACACTGTGATGACACGGTTCATCGAGTATTGTGATGACAAGGGTCATAGCGAATTGTGATGACAGGGGTCATGGGGCATTGTGATGACATTGATCATCTAGGAATTGTGATGAAAGGTGTCATGGAGCAATGTGATGACAGGGGGCATGAAGCATTGTTATGAAAATTGTCCTGGATTATTGTGATGACAGCAGTCATGGAGAATTGTGATGACAGGGATTATGCAGCATTGTGTTGACAAGGGTATGGACTATTTTGATGACAATTGTCATGGAGAAATGTGATGAAAGTTTTCATGGAACATCGTGATGAAAAAGCCTGGGAGCATTGTGACGATAAAGGCCATGGAGCATTGTGATGACATGTGTCATGGAGCATTGTAATGAAAGGTTTCATTGTGCACTGTGATGACAAGGGGGATGGAGTATTGTGATGAAACCTGTCCTGGAGCATTGTGAAAACAAAAGCCATGGAGCTTTGTGATGACAGGCATCATGGAGCATTGTGAAGAAAGGGGCCATGGGGAATTGTAATGACAGAGAAATGTGATGAAAATGGTCAGCGAGAGTTATGATTAAAGTGGTCATTGAGAATTGTGATGAAAAGCGACATAGAGCATTGTGATGACAAAGGTCATGGAGAACTGTGATGACCAGGGTCATGTAGCATTGTGATGCCACAGTCATGGAACATTGTGATGACAAGAATTCTGGAGCATTGTGATGACAAGGGCCATGGAGCATTGTGATGCCACGGTCATGGAACATTGTGATGACAAGAATTCTGGAGCATTGTGAGGAAACAGGCATGGAGCATTGTGATTATAGGGGACATGGAGAATTGTGATGATATGGGAAGGGAACACTGTGATGACAGGTGTTATGGAGCAATGTGATGACAAGTGTCGTGGAGCATTGTGATGAGAGGGGCCTTGGAGAATTGTGATGACAGTGGTCATGGAGCATTGGGATGACATGGGCCACGGAGCATTGTGAAGACAAGATTCATGGAGCATTGTGATGACACGGGCATGAAGCATGGTGATGACAACAGACCTGGAGCATTGTGATGACAAGGGCATGGAGCATTGTGATGACAGGAGACATGGAGCATTGTGATGACATTGGCAGGGATCATTGCGATTACAGGGATCTTGGAGCATTGTGATGACAAGTGTCATGCAATATTGTGCTGACACAGATCATGGAGCATTTTGATGAGAGTGGCCTTGGAGCACAGTGATGAGAGACGTCATGGGGCATTATGGTGACAGTGGTCCAGGAGCATTGTGATGAAAGTGTTCATGGAGCAACGCGATTATCGGGAAAATGGAGCATTGTGAATACAAAGGCCATGGAGCATTGAGATAACAGAGTTCATGGAGCATTGTGATGAATGTGGTCATGGATCACTGTGATGACAAGTGTCCTGGAACCTAGTGATGACACGGTTCATACAGCCTTGAGATGACAAGGGCCAAGGCGAAATGTGATGACACGTGTCCTGGGGCATTGTGATGACATTGGTCATCTTGCATTGTGATGACGGTGGTCATGTAGAATTTTGAAATAAGGTATCATGGAGCACTGTGATGACAAAGGCCAAGGAACATTTTGATGACAAGTGTCATTGAGCAATGGGATGACACGGGAATGGAGTATTATGATGACAAGTGTTCTGGAGCATTGTGATGACAAGGGCATGGAGCATGGTGATTACAGGGGCCATGGAGCATTGTGATGACAACGGCATGGAGCATTGTGATGACACGGACATGGAGCATTGTAATGATAGGCTATCTGGAGCATTGTGATGAAAAGGGGATGGAGCATTTTGATGACAGGGTCCAAGGAGAATTGTGCTGACAATGGCATGGAGCATTGTGATGAAAAGGGTACTGGAGCACTGTGAGGAAAGCAGTCATGGATCATTGTGATGACAGGGGTCATGGAGCTTTGTGATGACAAGGGTCATGGAGCATTGTGATGACACGGTCAAGGAACATTGTGATGACAAGAATTCTGGAGCATTGTGATGAAAGGGCATGGAGCATTGTGATCAAAGGTGACAAGGAGCATTGTGATGATATGGGCAGAGATCTTTGTGATGCCAGGGGACATGGAGCTTTTTGGTAAGAGAGGCCTTGGAGATTTGTGATGGCAGGCGTCATGGGGCATTGTGATGACAGTGGTCTTGGAGCATTGTGATGAATGTTGTCATGGAGCACTGTGATTACAGGGGCCATGGAGCACTGTGAATACAAAGGCTATGGAGCATTGAGATGTCAGGGTTCATGGAGCATTGTGATGGAAGTGATCATGGATCATTGTGATGACAAGTGTCCTGGAACCTTGTGATGTCACGGTTCATGGAGCATTGTGATGTCAAGGACCATGGCGAATTGTGATGACATCTGTCATAGGGCATTGTGATGACAGTGGTCATCTAGAATTGTGATGAAAGGTATCATGGAGCACAGTGATGACAGGGGCCATGGAACATTGTGATGACAAAGGCCATGGAGCATTGTGATGACAAGTGTCATGGGGCATTTTGATGACATTGGCATGGAGCATTGTGATGACAGGGGCCATGGAACATTGTGATGACAAGTGTCATGGGGCATTTTGATGCCATTGGCATGGAGCATTATGATGACAAGAGTTCTGGAGCATTTTGATGACAAGGGCATGGAGCATTGTGATGACAGGGCCCATGGAGCATTGTGATGAAAAGGGCAGGGAACATTGTGATGACTGGGTTCATGGAGCATTGTGATGAAAGGGGCCATGGAGCATTGAGATGACAGGCGTCATGAGGCATGGTGATGACAGTGGTCATGGAGCATTGTGATGAAAGAGATCATGGAGCAATATGATAACAGGGGCCATGGAGCATTGTGATGACAGGTGTATTGGAGCATTGTGATGAAAGTCGTCATGGATCATCGTGATGACATGTGTCCTGGAACACTGTGATGACACGGTTCATCGAGTATTGTGATGACAAGGGTCATAGCGAATTGTGACGACAGGTGTCATGGGGCATTGTGATGACATTGATCATCTAGGAATTGTGATGAAAGGTGTCATGGAGCACTGTGATGACTGGGGGCATGAAGCATTGTTATGAAAATTGTCCTGGATTATTGTGATGACAGCAGTCATGGAGAATTGTGATGAAAGGGATTATGCAGCATTGTGTTGACAAGGGTATGGACTATTGTGATGACAATGGTCATGGAGAAATGTGATGAAAGTTTTCATGGAACATCGTGATGAAAAAGCCTGGGAGCATTGTGACTATAAAGGCCATGGAGCATTGTGATGACAAGTGTCATGGAGCATTGTAATGAAAGGTTTCATTGTGCACTGTGATGACAAGGGGGATGGAGTATTGTGAAGAAACTGGTCCTGGAGCATTGTGAAAACAAAAGCCATGGAGCTTTGTGATGACAGGCATCATGGAGCATTGTGAAGAAAGGGGCCATGGGGAATTGTAATGACAATAGAGAAATGTGATGAAAATGGTCAGCGAGCGTTATGATTAAAGTGGTCATTGAGAATTGAGATGAAAAGCGACATAGAGCATTGTGATGACAAAGGTCATGGAGAACTGTGATGACCAGGGTCATGTAGCATTGTGATGACACGGTCATGGAACATTGTGATGACAAGAATTCTGGAGCATTGTGATGACAAGGGCCATGGAGCATTGTGATGCCACTGTCATGGAACATTGTGATGACAAGAATTCTGGAGCATTGTGAGGAAACCTGCGTGGAGCATTGTGATTATAGGGGACAAGGAGCATTGTGATGACATGGGCAGGGAACACTGTGATGACAGGTGTTATGGAGCAATGTGATGACAAGTGTCGAGGAGCATTGTGATGAGAGGGGCCTTGGAGAATTGTGATGACAGTGGTCATGGAGCATTGTGAAGACAAGATTCATGGAGCATTGTGATGACACGGGCATGAAGCATGGTGATGACAACAGACCTGGAGCAATGTGATGACAAACGCATGGAGCATTGTGATTACAGGAGACATGGAGCATTGTGATGACAAGTGTCATGCAATATTATGCTGACACAGATCATGGAGCATTTTGATGAGAGTGGCCTTGGAGCACAGTGATGAGAGACGTCATGGGGCATTATGGTAACAGTGGTCAAGGAGCATTGTGATGAAAGTGTTCATGGAGCAACGCGATTATCGGGAAAATGGAGCATTGTGAATACAAAGGCCATGGAGCATTGAGAAAACAGAGTTCATGGAGCATTGTAATGAAAGTGGTCATAGATCACTGTGATGACAAGTGTCCTGGAACCTAGTGATGACACGGTTCATACAGCCTTGAGATGACAAGGGCCAAGTCAAATTGTGATGAAAGGTGTCATGGGGCATTGTGATGACATTGGTCATCTTGCATTGTGATGACAGTGTTCATGTACAATTTTGATTAAAGGTATCATGGAGCACTGTGATGACAAAGGCCAAGGAACATTTTGATGACAAGTGTCTTTGAGCAATGGGATGACACGGGAATGGAGTATTATGATGACAAGTGTTCTGGAGCATTGTGATGACAAGGGCATGGAGCATTGTGATTCCAGGGGCCATGGAGCATTGTGATGACAACGGCATGGAGCATTGTGATGACACGGAAATGGAGCATTGTAATGATAGGCTATCTGGAGCATTGTGATGAAAAGGGGATGGAGAATTTTGATGCCAGGGTCCAAGGAGCATTGTGCTGACAATGGCATGCAGCATTGTGATGAAAAGGGTACTGGAGCACTGTGAGGAAAGGAGTCATGGATCATTGTGATGACAGGGGTCATGGAGCTTTGTGATGACAAGGGTCATGGAGCATTGTGATGACACGGTCAAGGAACATTGCGATGACAAGAATTCTGGAGCATTGTGATGAAAGGGCGTGGAGCATTGCGATTAAAGGTGAAAAGGAGCATTGTGATGATATGGGCAGAGATCTTTGTGATGACAGTGGACATGGAGCTTTTTGGTAAGTGAGGCCTTGGAGCTTTGTGATGGCAGGCGTCATGGGTCATTGTGATGACAGGGGTCTTGGAGCATTGTGATGAAAGGGGTCATGGAGCACTGTGATTACAGGGGCCATGGAGCACTGTGAATACAAAGGCTATGGAGCATTGAGATGTCAGGGTTCATGGAGCATTGTGATGAAAGTGATCATGGATCATTGTGATGACAAGTGTCCTGGAACCTTGTGATGGCACGGTTCATGGAGCATTGTGATGACAAGTACCATGGCGAATTGTGATGACATCTGTCATGGGGCATTGTGATGACAGTGGTCATCTAGAATTGTGATGAAAGGTGTCATGGAGCACAGTGATGACAGGGGACATGGAACATTGTGATGACAAAGGCCATGGAGCATTGTGATGACAAGTGTCATGGGGCATTTTGATGACATTGGCATGGAGCATTGTGATGACAGGGGCCATGGAACATTGTGATGAGAAGTGTCATGGGGCATTTTGATGCCATTGGCATGGAGCATTATGATGACAAGAGTTCTGGAGCATTTTGATGACAAGGGCATGGAGCATTGTGATGACAGGGCCCATGGAGCATTGTGATGAAAAGGGCAGGGAACATTGTGATGACTGGGTTCATGGAGCATTGTGATGAAAGGGGCCATGGAGCATTGAGATGACAGGCGTCATGAGGCATGGTGATGACAGTGGTCATGGAGCATTGTGATGAAAGAGATCATGGAGCAATATGATAACAGGGGCCATGGAGCATTGTGATGACAGGTGTATTGGAGCATTGTGATGAAAGTCGTCATGGATCATCGTGATGACATGTGTCCTGGAACACTGTGATGACACAGTTCATCGAGTATTGTGATGACAAGGGTCATAGCGAATTGTGACGACAGGTGTCATGGGGCATTGTGATGACATTGATCATCTAGGAATTGTGATGAAAGGTGTCATGGAGCACTGTGATGACTGGGGGCATGAAGCATTGTTATGAAAATTGTCCTGGATTATTGTGATGACAGCAGTCATGGAGAATTGTGATGAAAGGGATTATGCAGCATTGTGTTGACAAGGTTATGGACTATTGTGATGACAATGGTCATGGAGAAATGTGATGAAAGTTTTCATGGAACATCGTGATGAAAAAGCCTGGGAGCATTGTGACTATAAAGGCCATGGAGCATTGTGATGACAAGTGTCATGGAGCATTGTAATGAAAGGTTTCATTGTGCACTATGATGACAAGGGGGATGGAGTATTGTGAAGAAACTGGTCCTGGAGCATTGTGAAAACAAAAGCCATGGAGCTTTGTGATGACAGGCATCATGGAGCATTGTGAAGAAAGGGGCCATGGGGAATTGTAATGACAATAGAGAAATGTGATGAAAATGGTCAGCGAGCGTTATGATTAAAGTGGTCATTGAGAATTGAGATGAAAAGCGACATAGAGCATTGTGATGACAAAGGTCATGGAGAACTGTGATGACCAGGGTCATGTAGCATTGTGATGACACGGTCATGGAACATTGTGATGACAAGAATTCTGGAGCATTGTGATGACAAGGGCCATGGAGCATTGTGATGCCACTGTCATGGAACATTGTGATGACAAGAATTCTGGAGCATTGTGAGGAAACATGCGTGGAGCATTGTGATTATAGGGGACAAGGAGCATTGTGATGACATGGGCAGGGAACACTGTGATGACAGGTGTTATGGAGCAATGTGATGACAAGTGTCGAGGAGCATTGTGATGAGAGGGGCCTTGGAGAATTGTGATGACAGTGGTCATGGAGCATTGTGAAGACAAGATTCATGGAGCATTGTGATGACACGGGCATGAAGCATGGTGATGACAACAGACCTGGAGCAATGTGATGACAAACGCATGGAGCATTGTGATTACAGGAGACATGGAGCATTGTGATGACAAGTGTCATGCAATATTATGCTGACACAGATCATGGAGCATTTTGATGAGAGTGGCCTTGGAGCACAGTGATGAGAGACGTCATGGGGCATTATGGTAACAGTGGTCAAGGAGCATTGTGATGAAAGTGTTCATGGAGCAACGCGATTATCGGGAAAATGGAGCATTGTGAATACAAAGGCCATGGAGCATTGAGAAAACAGAGTTCATGGAGCATTGTAATGAAAGTGGTCATAGATCACTGTGATGACAAGTGTCCTGGAACCTAGTGATGACACGGTTCATACAGCCTTGAGATGACAAGGGCCAAGTCAAATTGTGATGAAAGGTGTCATGGGGCATTGTGATGACATTGGTCATCTTGCATTGTGATGACAGTGTTCATGTACAATTTTGATTAAAGGTATCATGGAGCACTGTGATGACAAAGGCCAAGGAACATTTTGATGACAAGTGTCTTTGAGCAATGGGATGACACGGGAATGGAGTATTATGATGACAAGTGTTCTGGAGCATTGTGATGACAAGGGCATGGAGCATTGTGATTCCAGGGGCCATGGAGCATTGTGATGACAACGGCATGGAGCATTGTGATGACACGGACATGGAGCATTGTAATGATAGGCTATCTGGAGCATTGTGATGAAAAGGGGATGGAGCATTTTGATGACAGGGTCCAAGGAGAATTGTGCTGACAATGGCATGGAGCATTGTGATGAAAAGGGTACTGGAGCACTGTGAGGAAAGCAGTCATGGATCATTGTGATGACAGGGGTCATGGAGCTTTGTGATGACAAGGGTCATGGAGCATTGTGATGACACGGTCAAGGAACATTGTGATGACAAGAATTCTGGAGCATTGTGATGAAAGGGCATGGAGCATTGTGATCAAAGGTGACAAGGAGCATTGTGATGATATGGGCAGAGATCTTTGTGATGCCAGGGGACATGGAGCTTTTTGGTAAGAGAGGCCTTGGAGATTTGTGATGGCAGGCGTCATGGGGCATTGTGATGACAGTGGTCTTGGAGCATTGTGATGAATGTTGTCATGGAGCACTGTGATTACAGGGGCCATGGAGCACTGTGAATACAAAGGCTATGGAGCATTGAGATGTCAGGGTTCATGGAGCATTGTGATGGAAGTGATCATGGATCATTGTGATGACAAGTGTCCTGGAACCTTGTGATGTCACGGTTCATGGAGCATTGTGATGTCAAGGACCATGGCGAATTGTGATGACATCTGTCATAGGGCATTGTGATGACAGTGGTCATCTAGAATTGTGATGAAAGGTATCATGGAGCACTGTGATGACAGGGGCCATGGAACATTGTGATGACAAAGGCCATGGAGCATTGTGATGACAAGTGTCATGGGGCATTTTGATGACATTGGCATGGAGCATTGTGATGACAGGGGCCATGGAACATTGTGATGACAAGTGTCATGGGGCATTTTGATGCCATTGGCATGGAGCATTATGATGACAAGAGTTCTGGAGCATTTTGATGACAAGGGCATGGAGCATTGTGATGACAGGGCCCATGGAGCATTGTGATGAAAAGGGCAGGGAACATTGTGATGACTGGGTTCATGGAGCATTGTGATGAAAGGGGCCATGGAGCATTGAGATGACAGGCGTCATGAGGCATGGTGATGACAGTGGTCATGGAGCATTGTGATGAAAGAGATCATGGAGCAATATGATAACAGGGGCCATGGAGCATTGTGATGACAGGTGTATTGGAGCATTGTGATGAAAGTCGTCATGGATCATCGTGATGACATGTGTCCTGGAACACTGTGATGACACGGTTCATCGAGTATTGTGATGACAAGGGTCATAGCGAATTGTGATGACAGGTGTCATGGGGCATTGTGATGACATTGATCATCTAGGAATTGTGATGAAAGGTGTCATGGAGCACTGTGATGACTGGGGGCATGAAGCATTGTTATGAAAATTGTCCTGGATTATTGTGATGACAGCAGTCATGGAGAATTGTGATGAAAGGGATTATGCAGCATTGTGTTGACAAGGGTATGGACTATTGTGATGACAATGGTCATGGAGAAATGTGATGAAAGTTTTCATGGAACATCGTGATGAAAAAGCCTGGGAGCATTGTGACTATAAAGGCCATGGAGCATTGTGATGACAAGTGTCATGGAGCATTGTAATGAAAGGTTTCATTGTGCACTGTGATGACAAGGGGGATGGAGTATTGTGAAGAAACTGGTCCTGGAGCATTGTGAAAACAAAAGCCATGGAGCTTTGTGATGACAGGCATCATGGAGCATTGTGAAGAAAGGGGCCATGGGGAATTGTAATGACAATAGAGAAATGTGATGAAAATGGTCAGCGAGCGTTATGATTAAAGTGGTCATTGAGAATTGAGATGAAAAGCGACATAGAGCATTGTGATGACAAAGGTCATGGAGAACTGTGATGACCAGGGTCATGTAGCATTGTGATGACACGGTCATGGAACATTGTGATGACAAGAATTCTGGAGCATTGTGATGACAAGGGCCATGGAGCATTGTGATGCCACTGTCATGGAACATTGTGATGACAAGAATTCTGGAGCATTGTGAGGAAACATGCGTGGAGCATTGTGATTATAGGGGACAAGGAGCATTGTGATGACATGGGCAGGGAACACTGTGATGACAGGTGTTATGGAGCAATGTGATGACAAGTGTCGAGGAGCATTGTGATGAGAGGGGCCTTGGAGAATTGTGATGACAGTGGTCATGGAGCATTGTGAAGACAAGATTCATGGAGCATTGTGATGACACGGGCATGAAGCATGGTGATGACAACAGACCTGGAGCAATGTGATGACAAACGCATGGAGCATTGTGATTACAGGAGACATGGAGCATTGTGATGACAAGTGTCATGCAATATTATGCTGACACAGATCATGGAGCATTTTGATGAGAGTGGCCTTGGAGCACAGTGATGAGAGACGTCATGGGGCATTATGGTAACAGTGGTCAAGGAGCATTGTGATGAAAGTGTTCATGGAGCAACGCGATTATCGGGAAAATGGAGCATTGTGAATACAAAGGCCATGGAGCATTGAGAAAACAGAGTTCATGGAGCATTGTAATGAAAGTGGTCATAGATCACTGTGATGACAAGTGTCCTGGAACCTAGTGATGACACGGTTCATACAGCCTTGAGATGACAAGGGCCAAGTCAAATTGTGATGAAAGGTGTCATGGGGCATTGTGATGACATTGGTCATCTTGCATTGTGATGACAGTGTTCATGTACAATTTTGATTAAAGGTATCATGGAGCACTGTGATGACAAAGGCCAAGGAACATTTTGATGACAAGTGTCTTTGAGCAATGGGATGACACGGGAATGGAGTATTATGATGACAAGTGTTCTGGAGCATTGTGATGACAAGGGCATGGAGCATTGTGATTCCAGGGGCCATGGAGCATTGTGATGACAACGGCATGGAGCATTGTGATGACACGGAAATGGAGCATTGTAATGATAGGCTATCTGGAGCATTGTGATGAAAAGGGGATGGAGAATTTTGATGCCAGGGTCCAAGGAGCATTGTGCTGACAATGGCATGCAGCATTGTGATGAAAAGGGTACTGGAGCACTGTGAGGAAAGGAGTCATGGATCATTGTGATGACAGGGGTCATGGAGCTTTGTGATGACAAGGGTCATGGAGCATTGTGATGACACGGTCAAGGAACATTGCGATGACAAGAATTCTAGAGCATTGTGATGAAAGGGCGTGGAGCATTGCGATTAAAGGTGAAAAGGAGCATTGTGATGATATGGGCAGAGATCTTTGTGATGACAGTGGACATGGAGCTTTTTGGTAAGTGAGGCCTTGGAGCTTTGTGATGGCAGGCGTCATGGGTCATTGTGATGACAGGGGTCTTGGAGCATTGTGATGAAAGGGGTCATGGAGCACTGTGATTACAGGGGCCATGGAGCACTGTGAATACAAAGGCTATGGAGCATTGAGATGTCAGGGTTCATGGAGCATTGTGATGAAAGTGATCATGGATCATTGTGATGACAAGTGTCCTGGAACCTTGTGATGGCACAGTTCATGGAGCATTGTGATGACAAGTACCATGGCGAATTGTGATGACATCTGTCATGGGGCATTGTGATCACAGTGGTCATCTAGAATTGTGATGAAAGGTGTCATGGAGCACAGTGATGACAGGGGACATGGAACATTGTGATGACAAAGGCCATGGAGCATTGTGATGACAAGTGTCATGGGGCATTTTGATGACATTGGCATGGAGCATTGTGATGACAGGGGCCATGGAACATTGTGATGACAAGTGTCATGGGGCATTTTGATGCCATTGGCATGGAGCATTATGATGACAAGAGTTCTGGAGCATTTTGATGACAAGGGCATGGAGCATTGTGATGACAGGGCCCATGGAGCATTGTGATGAAAAGGGCAGGGAACATTGTGATGACTGGGTTCATGGAGCATTGTGATGAAAGGGGCCATGGAGCATTGAGATGACAGGCGTCATGAGGCATGGTGATGACAGTGGTCATGGAGCATTGTGATGAAAGAGATCATGGAGCAATATGATAACAGGGGCCATGGAGCATTGTGATGACAGGTGTATTGGAGCATTGTGATGAAAGTCGTCATGGATCATCGTGATGACATGTGTCCTGGAACACTGTGATGACACAGTTCATCGAGTATTGTGATGACAAGGGTCATAGCGAATTGTGACGACAGGTGTCATGGGGCATTGTGATGACATTGATCATCTAGGAATTGTGATGAAAGGTGTCATGGAGCACTGTGATGACTGGGGGCATGAAGCATTGTTATGAAAATTGTCCTGGATTATTGTGATGACAGCAGTCATGGAGAATTGTGATGAAAGGGATTATGCAGCATTGTGTTGACAAGGTTATGGACTATTGTGATGACAATGGTCATGGAGAAATGTGATGAAAGTTTTCATGGAACATCGTGATGAAAAAGCCTGGGAGCATTGTGACTATAAAGGCCATGGAGCATTGTGATGACAAGTGTCATGGAGCATTGTAATGAAAGGTTTCATTGTGCACTATGATGACAAGGGGGATGGAGTATTGTGAAGAAACTGGTCCTGGAGCATTGTGAAAACAAAAGCCATGGAGCTTTGTGATGACAGGCATCATGGAGCATTGTGAAGAAAGGGGCCATGGGGAATTGTAATGACAATAGAGAAATGTGATGAAAATGGTCAGCGAGCGTTATGATTAAAGTGGTCATTGAGAATTGAGATGAAAAGCGACATAGAGCATTGTGATGACAAAGGTCATGGAGAACTGTGATGACCAGGGTCATGTAGCATTGTGATGACACGGTCATGGAACATTGTGATGACAAGAATTCTGGAGCATTGTGATGACAAGGGCCATGGAGCATTGTGATGCCACTGTCATGGGACATTGTGATGACAAGAATTCTGGAGCATTGTGAGGAAACATGCGTGGAGCATTGTGATTATAGGGGACAAGGAGCATTGTGATGACATGGGCAGGGAACACTGTGATAACAGGTGTTATGGAGCAATGTGATGACAAGTGTCGAGGAGCATTGTGATGAGAGGGGCCTTGGAGAATTGTGATGACAGTGGTCATGGAGCATTGTGAAGACAAGATTCATGGAGCATTGTGATGACACGGGCATGAAGCATGGTGATGACAACAGACCTGGAGCAATGTGATGACAAACGCATGGAGCATTGTGATTACAGGAGACATGGAGCATTGTGATGACAAGTGTCATGCAATATTATGCTGACACAGATCATGGAGCATTTTGATGAGAGTGGCTTTGGAGCACAGTGATGAGAGACGTCATGGGGCATTATGGTAACAGTGGTCAAGGAGCATTGTGATGAAAGTGTTCAGGGAGCAACGCGATTATCCGGAAAATGGAGCATTGTGAATACAAAGGCCATGGAGCATTGAGAAAACAGAGTTCATGGAGCATTGTAATGAAAGTGGTCATAGATCACTGTGATGACAAGTGTCCTGGAACCTAGTGATGACACGGTTCATACAGCCTTGAGATGACAAGGGCCAAGTCAAATTGTGATGAAAGGTGTCATGGGGCATTGTGATGACATTGGTCATCTTGCATTGTGATGACAGTGTTCATGTACAATTTTGATTAAAGGTATCATGGAGCACTGTGATGACAAAGGCCAAGGAACATTTTGATGACAAGTGTCTTTGAGCAATGGGATGACACGGGAATGGAGTATTATGATGACAAGTGTTCTGGAGCATTGTGATGACAAGGGCATGGAGCATTGTGATTCCAGGGGCCATGGAGCATTGTGATGACAACGGCATGGAGCATTGTGATGACACGGACATGGAGCATTGTAATGATAGGCTATCTGGAGCATTGTGATGAAAAGGGGAAGGAGAATTTTGATGCCAGGGTCCAAGGAGCATTGTGCTGACAATGGCATGCAGCATTGTGATGAAAAGGGTACTGGAGCACTGTGAGGAAAGGAGTCATGGATCATTGTGATGACAGGGGTCATGGAGCTTTGTGATGACAAGGGTCATGAAGCATTGTGATGACACGGTCAAGGAACATTGCGATGACAAGAATTCTAGAGCATTGTGATGAAAGGGCATGGAGCATTGCGATTAAAGGTGAAAAGGAGCATTGTGATGATATGGGCAGAGATCTTTGTGATGACAGTGGACATGGAGCTTTTTGGTAAGTGAGGCCTTGGAGCTTTGTGATGGCAGGCGTCATGGGTCATTGTGATGACAGGGGTCTTGGAGCATTGTGATGAAAGGGGTCATGGAGCACTGTGATTACAGGGGCCATGGAGCACTGTGAATACAAAGGCTATGGAGCATTGAGATGTCAGGGTTCATGGAGCATTGTGATGAAAGTGATCATGGATCATTGTGATGACAAGTGTCCTGGAACCTTGTGATGGCACGGTTCATGGAGCATTGTGATGAAAAGTACCATGGCGAATTGTGATGACATCTGTCATGGGGCATTGTGATGACAGTGGTCATCTAGAATTGTGATGAAAGGTGTCATGGAGCACAGTGATGACAGGGGACATGGAACATTGTGATGACAAAGGCCATGGAGCATTGTGATGACAAGTGTCATGGGGCATTTTGATGACATTGGCATGGAGCATTGTGATGACAGGGGCCATGGAACATTGTGATGACACAGGCCATGGAGCATTGTGATGACAAGTGTCATGGGGCATTTTGATGACATTGGCATGGAGCATTATGATGACAAGAGTTCTGTAGCATTTTGATTACAAGGGCATGGAGCACTGTGATGACAGGACCCATGGAGCATTGTGATGAAAAGAGCAGGGAACATTGTGATGACTGGGTTCATGGAGCATTGTGATGAAAGGGGCCATGGAGCATTGAGATGACAGGCGTCCTGAGGCATGGTGATGACAGTGGTCATGGAGCATTGTGATGAAAGAGATCATGGAGCAATATGATAACAGGGGCCATGGAGCATTGTGATGACAGGTGTATTGGAGCATTGTGAAGAAATTCGTCATGGATCATTGTGATGACATATGTCCTGGAACACTGTGATGACACGGTTCATCGAGTATTGTGATGACAAGGGTCATAGCGAATTGTGACGGCAGGTGTCATGGGGCATTGTGATGACATTGATCATCTAGGAATTGTGATGAAAGGTGTCATGGAGCACTGTGATGACAGGGGGCATGAAGCATTGTTATGAAAATTGTCCTGGATTATTGTGATGACAGCAGTCATGGAGAATTGTGATGACAGGGATTATGCAGCATTGTGTTGACAAGGGTATGGACTATTTTGATGACAATGGTCATGGAGAAATGTGATGAAAGTTTTCATGGAACATCGTGATGAAAATGCCTGGGAGCATTGTGACGATAAAGGCCATGGAGCATTGTGATGACAAGTGTCATGGAGCATTGTAATGAAAGGTTTCATTGTGCACTGTGATGACAAGGGGGATGGAGTATTGTGATGAAACTGGTCCTGGAGCATTGTGAAAACAAAAGCCATGGAGCTTTGTGATGACAGGCATCATGGAGCATTGTGAAGAAAGGGGCCATGGGGAATTGTAATGACAGGGAAATGTGATGAAAATGGTCAGCGAGCGTTATGATTAAAGTGGTCATTGAGAATTGTGATGAAAAGCGACATAGAGCATTGTGATGACAAAGGTCATGGAGATCTGTGATGACCAGGGTCATGTAGCATTGTGATGCCACGGTCATGGAACATTGTGATGACAAGAATTCTGGAGCATTGTGATGACAAGGGCCATGGAGCACTGTGATGCCACGGTCATGGAACATTGTGATGACAAGAATTCTGGAGCATTGTGAGGAAACAGGCATGGAGCATTGTGATTATAGGGGACATGGAGCATTGTGATGACATGGGAAGGGAACACTGTGATGACAGGTGTTAAGGAGCAATGTGATGACAAGTGTCGTGGAGCATTGTGATGAGAGGGGCCTTGGAGAATTGTGATGACAGTGGTCATGGAGAATTGGGATGACATGGGCCATGGAGCATTGTGAAGACAAGATTCATGGAGCATTGTGATGACACGGGCATGAAGCATGGTGATGACAGCAGACCTGGAGCATTGTGATGACAAGGGCAAGGAGCATTGTGATGACAGGAGACATGGAGCATTGTCATGACATTGGCAGGGGTCATTGTGATTCCAGGGATCATGGAGCATTGTGATGACAAGTGTCATGCAATATTGTGCTGACACAGATCATGGAGCATTTTGATGAGAGTGGCCTTGGAGCACAGTGATGAGAGACGTCATGGGGCATTATGGTGACAGTGGTCCAGGAGCATTGTGATGAAAGTGTTCATGGAGCAACACGATTATCGGGAAAATGGAGCATTGTGAATACAAAGGCCATGGAGCATTGAGATAACAGTGTTCATGGAGCATTGTGATGAAAGTGGTCATGGATCACTGTGATGACAAGTGTCCTGGAACCTAGTGATGACACGGTTCATACAGCCTTGAGATGACAAGGGCCAAGGCGAAATGTGTTGACACGTGTCCTGGGGCATTGTGATGACATTGGTCATCTTGCATTGTGATGACAGTGGTCATGTAGAATTTTGAAATAAGGTACCATTGAGCACTGTGATGACAAAGGCCAAGGAACATTTTGATGACAAGTGTCATTGAGCAATGGGATGACACGGGAATGGAGTATTATGATGACAAGTGTTCTGGAGCATTGTGATGACAAGGGCATGGAGCATGGTGATTACAGGGGCCATGGAGCATTGTGATGACAACGGCATGGAGCATTGTGATGACACGGACATGGAGCATTGTAATGATAGGCTATCGGGAGCATTGTGATGAAAAGGGGATGGAGCATTTTGATGACAGGGTCCAAGGAGAATTGTGCTGACAATGGCATGGAGCATTGTGATGAAAAGGGTACTGGAGCACTGTGAGGAAAGCAGTCATGGATCATTGTGATGACAGGGGTCATGGAGCTTTGTGATGACAAGGGTCATGGAGCATTGTGATGACACGGTCAAGGAACATTGTGATGACAAGAATTCTGGAGCATTGTGATGAAAGGGCATGGAGCATTGTGATCAAAGGTGACAAGGAGCATTGTGATGATATGGGCAGAGATCTTTGTGATGCCAGGGGACATGGAGGTTTTTGGTAAGAGAGGCCTTGGAGATTTGTGATGGCAGGCGTCATGGGGCATTGTGATGACAGGGGTCTTGGAGCATTGTGATGAAAGGGGTCATGGAGCACTGTGATTACAGGGGCCATGGAGCACTGTGAATACAAAGGCTATGGAGCATTGAGATGTCAGGGTTCATGGAGCATTGTGATGAAAGTGATCATGGATCATTGTGATGACAAGTGTCCTGGAACCTTGTGATGTCACGGTTCATGGAGAATTGTGATGACAAGGACCATGGCGAATTGTGATGACATCTGTCATGGGGCATTGTGATGACAGTGGTCATCTAGAATTGTGATGAAAGGTATCATGGAGCACAGTGATGACAGGGGCCATGGAACATTGTGATGACAAAGGCCATGGAGCATTGTGATGACAAGTGTCATGGGGCATTTTGATGACATTGGCATGGAGCATTATGATGACAAGAGTTCTGGAGCATTTTGATGACAAGGGCATGGAGCATTGTGATGACAGGGCCCATGGAGCATTGTGATGAAAAGGGCAGGGAACATTGTGATGACTGGGTTCATGGAGCATTGTGATGAAAGGGGCCATGGAGCATTGAGATGACAGGCGTCCTGAGGCATGGTGATGACAGTGGTCATGGAGCATTGTGATGAAAGAGATCATGGAGCAATATGATAACAGGGGCCATGGAGCATTGTGATGACAGGTGTATTGGAGCATTGTGAAGAAAGTCGTCATGGATCATTGTGATGACATGTGTCCTGGAACACTGTGATGACACGGTTCATCGAGTATTGTGATGACAAGGGTCATAGCGAATTGTGATGACAGGGGTCATGGGGCATTGTGATGACATTGATCATCTAGGAATTGTGATGAAAGGTGTCATGGAGCAATGTGATGACAGGGGGCATGAAGCATTGTTATGAAAATTGTCCTAGATTATTGTGATGACAGCAGTCATGGAGAATTGTGATGACAGGGATTATGCAGCATTGTGTTGACAAGGGTATGGACTATTTTGATGACAATTGTCATGGAGAAATGTGATGAAAGTTTTCATGGAACATCGTGATGAAAATGCCTGGGAGCATTGTGACGATAAAGGCCATGCAGCATTGTGATGACATGTGTCATGGAGCATTGTAATGAAAGGTTTCATTGTGCACTGTGATGACAAGGGGGATGGAGTATTGTGATGAAACCTGTCCTGGAGCATTGTGAAAACAAAAGCCATGGAGCTTTGTGATGACAGGCATCATGGAGCATTGTGAAGAAAGGGGCCATGGGGAATTGTAATGACAGAGAAATGTGATGAAAATGGTCAGCGAGCGTTATGATTAAAGTGGTCATTGAGAATTGTGATGAAAAGCGACATAGAGCATTGTGATGACAAAGGTCATGGAGAACTGTGATGACCAGGGTCATGTAGCATTGTGATGCCACGGTCATGGAACATTGTGATGACAAGAATTCTGGAGCATTGTGATGACAAGGGCCATGGAGCATTGTGATGCCACGGTCATGGAACATTGTGATGACAAGAATTCTGGAGCATTGTGAGGAAACAGGCATGGAGCATTGTGATTATAGGGGACATGGAGAATTGTGATGACATGGGAAGGGAAGACTGTGATGACAGGTGTTATGGAGCAATGTGATGACAAGTGTCGTGGAGCATTGTGATGAGAGGGGCCTTGGAGAATTGTGATGACAGTGGTCATGGAGCATTGGGATGACATGGGCCATGGAGCATTGTGAAGACAAGATTCATGGAGCATTGTGATGACACGGGCATGAAGCATGGTGATGACAACAGACCTGGAGCATTGTGATGACAAGGGCATGGAGCATTGTGATGACAGGAGACATGGAGCATTGTCATGACATTGGCAGGGATCATTGTGATTCCAGGGATCATGGAGCATTGTGATGACAAGTGTCATGCAATATTGTGCTGACACAGATCATGGAGCATTTTGATGAGAGTGGCCTTGGAGCACAGTGATGAGAGACGTCATGGGGCATTATGGTGACAGTGGTCCAGGAGCATTGTGATGAAAGTGTTCATGGAGCAACGCGATTATCGGGAAAATGGAGCATTGTGAATACAAAGGCCATGGAGCATTGAGATAACAGAGTTCATGGAGCATTGTGATGAAAGTGGTCATGGATCACTGTGATGACAAGTGTCCTGGAACCTAGTGATGACACGGTTCATACAGCCTTGAGATGACAAGGGCCAAGGCGAAATGTGATGACACGTGTCCGGGGGCATTGTGATGACATTGGTCATCTTGCATTGTGATGACAGTGGTCATGTAGAATTTTGAAATAAGGTATCATGGAGCACTGTGATGACAAAGGCCAAGGAACATTTTGATGACAAGTGTCATTGAGCAATGGGATGACACGGGAATGGAGTATTATGATGACAAGTGTTCTGGAGCATTGTGATGACAAGGGCATGGAGCATGGTGATTACAGGGGCCATGGAGCATTGTGATGACAACGGCATGCAGCATTGTGATGACACGGACATGGAGCATTGTAATGATAGGCTATCTGGAGCATTGTGATGAAAAGGGGATGGAGCATTTTGATGACAGGGTCCAAGGAGAATTGTGCTGACAATGGCATGGAGCATTGTGATGAAAAGGGTACTGGAGCACTGTGAGGAAAGCAGTCATGGATCATTGTGATGACAGGGGTCATGGAGCTTTGTGATGACAAGGGTCATGGAGCATTGTGATGACACGGTCAAGGAACATTGTGATGACAAGAATTCTGGAGCATTGTGATGAAAGGGCATGGAGCATTGTGATCAAAGGTGACAAGGAGCATTGTGATGATATGGGCAGAGATCTTTGTGATGCCAGGGGACATGGAGCTTTTTGGTAAGAGAGGCCTTGGAGATTTGTGATGGCAGGCGTCATGGGGCATTGTGATGACAGTGGTCTTGGAGCATTGTGATGAATGTTGTCATGGAGCACTGTGATTACAGGGGCCATGGTGCACTGTGAATACAAAGGCTATGGAGCATTGAGATGTCAGGGTTCATGGAGCATTGTGATGGAAGTGATCATGGATCATTGTGATGACAAGTGTCCTGGAACCTTGTGATGTCACGGTTCATGGAGCATTGTGATGTCAAGGACCATGGCGAATTGTGATGACATCTGTCATGGGGCATTGTGATGACAGTGGTCATCTAGAATTGTGATGAAAGGTATCATGGAGCACTGTGATGACAGGGGCCATGGAACATTGTGATGACAAAGGCCATGGAGCATTGTGATGACAAGTGTCATGGGGCATTTTGATGACATTGGCATGGAGCATTGTGATGACAGGGGCCATGGAACATTGTGATGACAAGTGTCATGGGGCATTTTGATGCCATTGGCATGGAGCATTATGATGACAAGAGTTCTGGAGCATTTTGATGACAAGGGCATGGAGCATTGTGATGACAGGGCCCATGGAGCATTGTGATGAAAAGGGCAGGGAACATTGTGATGACTGGGTTCATGGAGCATTGTGATGAAAGGGGCCATGGAGCATTGAGATGACAGGCGTCATGAGGCATGGTGATGACAGTGGTCATGGAGCATTGTGATGAAAGAGATCATGGACCAATATGATAACAGGGGCCATGGAGCATTGTGATGACAGGTGTATTGGAGCATTGTGATGAAAGTCGTCATGGATCATCGTGATGACATGTGTCCTGGAACACTGTGATGACACGGTTCATCGAGTATTGTGATGACAATGGTCATAGCGAATTGTGACGACAGGTGTCATGGGGCATTGTGATGACATTGATCATCTAGGAATTGTGATGAAAGGTGTCATGGAGCACTGTGATGACTGGGGGCATGAAGCATTGTTATGAAAATTGTCCTGGATTATTGTGATGACAGCAGTCATGGAGAATTGTGATGACAGGGATTATGCAGCATTGTGTTGACAAGGGTATGGACTATTGTGATGACAATGGTCATGGAGAAATGTGATGAAAGTTTTCATGGAACATCGTGATGAAAAAGCCTGGGAGCATTGTGACTATAAAGGCCATGGAGCATTGTGATGACAAGTGTCATGGAGCATTGTAATGAAAGGTTTCATTGTGCACTGTGATGACAAAGGGGATGGAGTATTGTGATGAAACTGGTCCTGGAGCATTGTGAAAACAAAAGCCATGGAGCTTTGTGATGACAGGCATCATGGAGCATTGTGAAGAAAGGGGCCATGGGGAATTGTAATGACAATAGAGAAATGTGATGAAAATGGTCAGCGAGCGTTATGATTAAAGTGGTCATTGAGAATTGAGATGAAAAGCGACATAGAGCATTGTGATGACAAAGGTCATGGAGAACTGTGATGACCAGGGTCATGTAGCATTGTGATGACACGGTCATGGAACATTGTGATGACAAGAATTCTGGAGCATTGTGATGACAAGGGCCATGGAGCATTGTGATGCCACTGTCATGGAACATTGTGATGACAAGAATTCTGGAGCATTGTGAGGAAACATGCGTGGAGCATTGTGATTATAGGGGACAAGGAGCATTGTGATGACATGGGCAGGGAACACTGTGATGACAGGTGTTATGGAGCAATGTGATGACAAGTGTCGAGGAGCATTGTGATGAGAGGGGCCTTGGAGAATTGTGATGACAGTGGTCATGGAGCATTTTGAAGACAAGATTCATGGAGCATTGTGATGACACGGGCATGAAGCATGGTGATGACAACAGACCTGGAGCAATGTGATGACAAACGCATGGAGCATTGTGATTACAGGAGACATGGAGCATTGTGATGACAAGTGTCATGCAATATTATGCTGACACAGATCATGGAGCATTTTGATGAGAGTGGCCTTGGAGCACAGTGATGAGAGACGTCATGGGGCATTATGGTAATAGTGGTCAAGGAGCATTGTGATGAAAGTGTTCATGGAGCAACGCGATTATCGGGAAAATGGAGCATTGTGAATACAAAGGCCATGGAGCATTGAGAAAACAGAGTTCATGGAGCATTGTAATGAAAGTGGTCATAGATCACTGTGATGACAAGTGTCCTGGAACCTAGTGATGACACGGTTCATACAGCCTTGAGATGACAAGGGCCAAGTCAAATTGTGATGAAACGTGTCATGGGGCATTGTGATGACATTGGTCATCTTACATTGTGATGACAGTGGTCATGTACAATTTTGATTAAAGGTATCATGGAGCACTGTGATGACAAAGGCCAAGGAACATTTTGATGACAAGTGTCTTTGAGCAATGGGATGACACGGGAATGGAGTATTATGATGACAAGTGTTCTGGAGCATTGTGATGACAAGGGCATGGAGCCTTGTGATTCCAGGGGCCATGGAGCATTGTGATGACAACGGCATGGAGCATTGTGATGACACGGACATGGAGCATTGTAATGATAGGCTATCGGGAGCATTGTGATGAAAAGGGGATGGAGCATTTTGATGCCAGGGTCCAAGGAGCATTGTGCTGACAATGGCATGCAGCATTGTGATGAAAAGGGTACTGGAGCACTGTGAGGAAAGGAGTCATGGATCATTGTGATGACAGGGGTCATGGAGCTTTGTGATGACAAGGGTCATGGAGCATTGTGATGACACGTTCAAGGAACATTGCGATGACAAGAATTCTAGAGCATTGTGATGAAAGGGCTTGGAGCATTGCGATTAAAGTTGAAAAGTAGCATTGTGATGATATGGGCAGAGATCTTTGTGATGACAGTGGACATGGAGCTTTTTGGTAAGTGAGGCCTTCGAGTTTTGTGATGGCAGGCGTCATGGGTCATTGTGATGACAGGGGTCTTGGAGCATTGTGATGAAAGGGGTCATGGAGCACTGTGATTACAGGGGCCATGGAGCACTGTGAATACAAAGGCTATGGAGCATTGAGATGTCAGGGTTCATGGAGCATTGTGATGAAAGTGATCATGGATCATTGTGATGACAAGTGTCCTGGAACCTTGTGATGGCACGGTTCATGGAGCATTGTGATGACAAGTACCATGGCGAATTGTGATGACATCTGTCATGGGGCATTGTGATGACAGTGGTCATCTAGAATTGTGATGAAAGGTATCATGGAGCACAGTGATGACAGGGGCCATGGAACATTGTGATGTCAAAGGCCATGGAGCATTGTGATGACAAGTGTCATGGGGCATTTTGATGCCATTGGCATGGAGCATTATGATGACAAGAGTTCTGGAGCATTTTGATGACAAGGGCATGGAGCACTGTGATGACAGGACCCATGGAGCATTGTGATGAAAAGAGCAGGGAACATTGTGATGACTGGGTTCATGGAGCATTGTGATGAAAGGGGCCATGGAGCATTGAGATGACAGGCGTCATGAGGCATGGTGATGACAGTGGTCATGGAGCATTGTGATGAAAGAGATCATGGAGCAATATGATAACAGGGGCCATGGAGCATTGTGATGACAGGTGTATTGGAGCATTGTGATGACACAGTCAAGGAACATTGCGATGACAAGAATTCTAGAGCATTGTGATGAAAGGGCATGGAGCATTGCGATTAAAGGTGAAAAGTTGCATTGTGATGATATGGGCAGAGATCTTTGTGATGACAGTGGACATGGAGCTTTTTGGTAAGTGAGGCCTTGGAGCTTTGTGATGGCAGGCGTCATGGGGCATTGTGATGACAGGGGTCTTGGAGCATTGTGATGAAAGGGGTCATGGAGCACTGTGATTACAGGGGCCATGGAGCAATGTGAATACAAAGGCTATGGAGCATTGAGATGTCAGGGTTCATGGAGCATTGTGATGAAAGTGATCATGGATCATTGTGATGACAAGTGTCCTGGAACCTTGTGATGGCACGGTTCATGGAGCATTGTGATGACAAGTACCATGGCGAATTGTGATGACATCTGTCATGGGGCATTGTGATGACAGTGGTCATCTAGAATTGTGATGAAAGGTATCATGGAGCACAGTGATGACAGGGGCCATGGAACATTGTGATGACAAAGGCCATGAAGCATTGTGATGACAAGTGTCATGGGGCATTTTGATGACATTGGCATGGAGCATTGTGATGACAGGGGCCATGGAACATTGTGATGACACAGGCCATGGAGCATTGGGATGACAAGTGTCATGGGGCATTTTGATGACATTGGCATGGAGCATTATGATGACAAGAGTTCTGTAGCATTTTGATGACAAGGGCATGGAGCACTGTGATGACAGGACCCATGGAGCATTGTGATGAAAAGAGCAGGGAACATTGTGATGACTGGGTTCATGGAGCATTGTGATGAAAGGGGCCATGGAGCATTGAGATGACAGGCGTCATGAGGCATGGTGATGACAGTGGTCATGGAGCATTGTGATGAAAGAGATCATGGAGCAATATGATAACAGGGGCCATGGAGCATTGTGATGACAGGTGTATTGGAGCATTGTGAAGAAAGTCGTCATGGATCATTGTGATGACATGTGTCCTGGAACACTGTGATGACACGGTTCATCGAGTATTGTGATGACAAGGGTCATAGCGAATTGTGATGACAGGTGTCATGGGGCATTGTGATGACATTGATCATCTAGGAATTGTGATGAAAGGTGTCATGGAGCACTGTGATGACAGGGGGCATGAAGCATTGTTATGAAAATTGTCCTGGATTATTGTGATGACAGCAGTCATGGAGAATTGTGATGACAGGGATTATGCAGCATTGTGTTGACAATGGTATGGACTATTTTGATGACAATGGTCATGGAGAAATGTGATGAAAGTTTTCATGGAACATCGTGATGAGAATGCCTGGGAGCATTGTGACGATAAAGGCCATGCAGCATTGTGATGACATGTGTCATGGAGCATTGTAATGAAAGGATTCATTGTGCACTGTGATGACAAGGGGGATGGAGTATTGTGATGAAACTGGTCCTGGAGCATTGTGAAAACAAAAGCCATGGAGCTTTGTGATGACAGGCATCATGGAGCATTGTGAAGAAAGGGGCCATGGGGAATTGTAATGACAGAGAAATGTGAGGAAAATGGTCAGCGAGCGTTATGATTAAAGTGGTCATTGAGAACTGTGATGAAAAGCGACATAGAGCATTGTGATGACAAACGTCATGGAGAACTGTGATGACCAGGATCATGTAGCATTGTGATGCCACGGTCATGGAACATTGTGATGACAAGAATTCTGGAGCATTGTGATGACAAGGGCCATGGAGCATTGTGATGCCACCGTCATGGAACATTGTGATGACAAGAATTCTGGAGCATTGTGAGGAAACAGGCATGGAGCATTGTGATTATAGGGGACATGGAGCATTGTGATGACATGGGCAGGGAACACTGTGATGACAGGTGTTATGGAGCAATGTGATGACAAGTGTCGTGGAGCATTGTGATGAGAGGGGCCTTGGAGAATTGTGATGACAGTGGTCATGGAGCATTGGGATGACATGGGCCATGGAGCATTGTGATGACAAGATTCATGGAGCATTGTGATGACACGGGCATGAAGCATGGTGATGACAACAGACCTGGAGCATTGTGATGACAAGGGCATGGAGCATTGTGATGACAGGAGACATGGAGCATTGTCATGACATTGGCAGGGATCATTGTGATTCCAGGGATCATGGAGCATTGTGATGACAAGTGTCATGCAATATTGTGCTGACACAGATCATGGAGCATTTTGATGAGAGTGGCCTTGGAGCACAGTGATGAGAGACGTCATGGGGCATTATGGTGACAGTGGTCCAGGAGCATTGTGATGAAAGTGTTCATGGAGCAACGCGATTATCGGGAAAATGGAGCATTGTGAATACAAAGGCCATGGAGCATTGAGATAACAGAGTTCATGGAGCATTGTGATGAATGTGGTCATGGATCACTGTGATGACAAGTGTCCTGGACCCTAGTGATGACACGGTTCATACAGCCTTGAGATGACAAGGGCCAAGGCGAAATGTGATGACACGTGTCCTGGGGCATTGTGATGACATTGGTCATCTTGCATTGTGATGACGGTGGTCATGTAGAATTTTGAAATAAGGTATCATGGAGCACTGTGATGACAAAGGCCAAGGAACATTTTGATGACAAGTGTCATTGAGCAATGGGATGACACGGGAATGGAGTATTATGATGACAAGTGTTCTGGAGCATTGTGATGACAAGGGCATGGAGCATGGTGATTTCAGGGGCCATGGAGCATTGTGATGACAACGGCATGGAGCATTGTGATGACACGGACATGGAGCATTGTAAAGATAGGCTATCGGGAGCATTGTGATGAAAAGGGGATGGAGCATTTTGATGACAGGGTCCAAGGAGAATTGTGCTGACAATGGCATGGAGCATTGTGATGAAAAGGGTACTGGAGCACTGTGAGGAAAGCAGTCATGGATCATTGTGATGACAGGGGTCATGGAGCTTTGTGATGACAAGGGTCATGGAGCATTGTGATGACACGGTCAAGGAACATTGTGATGACAAGAATTCTGGAGCATTGTGATGAAAGGGCATGGAGCATTGTGATCAAAGGTGACAAGGAGCATTGTGATGATATGGGCAGAGATCTTTGTGATGCCAGGGGACATGGAGCTTTTTGGTAAGAGAGGCCTTGGAGATTTGTGATGGCAGGCGTCATGGGGCATTGTGATGACAGTGGTCTTGGAGCATTGTGATGAATGTTGTCATGGAGCACTGTGATTACAGGGGCCATGGAGCACTGTGAATACAAAGGCTATGGAGCATTGAGATGTCAGGGTTCATGGAGCATTGTGATGGAAGTGATCATGGATCATTGTGATGACAAGTGTCCTGGAACCTTGTGATGTCACGGTTCATGGAGCATTGTGATGTCAAGGACCATGGCGAATTGTGATGACATCTGTCATGGGGCATTGTGATGACAGTGGTCATCTAGAATTGTGATGAAAGGTATCATGGAGCACTGTGATGACAGGGGCCATGGAACATTGTGATGACAAAGGCCATGGAGCATTGTGATGACAAGTGTCATGGGGCATTTTGATGACATTGGCATGGAGCATTGTGATGACAGGGGCCATGGAACATTGTGATGACAAGTGTCATGGAGCATTTTGATGCCATTGGCATGGAGCATTATGATGACAAGAGTTCTGGAGCATTTTGATGACAAGGGCATGGAGCATTGTGATGACAGGGCCCATGGAGCATTGTGATGAAAAGGGCAGGGAACATTGTGATGACTGGGTTCATGGAGCATTGTGATGAAAGGGGCCATGGAGCATTGAGATGACAGGCGTCATGAGGCATGGTGATGACAGTGGTCATGGAGCATTGTGATGAAAGAGATCATGGAGCAATATGATAACAGGGGCCATGGAGCATTGTGATGACAACGGCATGGAGCATTGTGATGACACGGACATGGAGCATTGTAAAGATAGGCTATCGGGAGCATTGTGATGAAAAGGGGATGGAGCATTTTGATGACAGGGTCCAAGGAGAATTGTGCTGACAATGGCATGGAGCATTGTGATGAAAAGGGTACTGGAGCACTGTGAGGAAAGCAGTCATGGATCATTGTGATGACAGGGGTCATGGAGCTTTGTGATGACAAGGGTCATGGAGCATTGTGATGACACGGTCAAGGAACATTGTGATGACAAGAATTCTGGAGCATTGTGATGAAAGGGCATGGAGCATTGTGATCAAAGGTGACAAGGAGCATTGTGATGATATGGGCAGAGATCTTTGTGATGCCAGGGGACATGGAGCTTTTTGGTAAGAGAGGCCTTGGAGATTTGTGATGGCAGGCGTCATGGGGCATTGTGATGACAGTGGTCTTGGAGCATTGTGATGAATGTTGTCATGGAGCACTGTGATTACAGGGGCCATGGAGCACTGTGAATACAAAGGCTATGGAGCATTGAGATGTCAGGGTTCATGGAGCATTGTGATGGAAGTGATCATGGATCATTGTGATGACAAGTGTCCTGGAACCTTGTGATGTCACGGTTCATGGAGCATTGTGATGTCAAGGACCATGGCGACTTGTGATGACATCTGTCATAGGGCATTGTGATGACAGTGGTCATCGAGAATTGTGATGAAAGGTATCATGGAGCACTGTGATGACAGGGGCCATGGAACATTGTGATGACAAAGGCCATGGAGCATTGTGATGACAAGTGTCATGGGGCATTTTGATGACATTGGCATGGAGCATGGTGATTACAGGGGCCATGGAACATTGTGATGACAAGTGTCATGGGGCATTTTGATGCCATTGGCATGGAGCATTATGATGACAAGAGTTCTGGAGCATTTTGATGACAAGGGCATGGAGCATTGTGATGACAGGGTCCATGGAGCATTGTGATGAAAAGGGCAGGGAACATTGTGATGACTGGGTTCATGGAGCATTGTGATGAAAGGGGCCATGGAGCAATGAGATGACAGGCGTCATGAGGCATGGTGATGACAGTGGTCATGGAGCATTGTGATGAAAGAGATCATGGAGCAGTATGATAACAGAGGCCATGGAGCATTGTGATGACAGGTGTATTGGAGCATTGTGATGAAAGTCGTCATGGATCATCGTGATGACATGTGTCCTGGAACACTGTGATGACACGGTTCATCGAGTATTGTGATGACAAGGGTCATAGCGAATTGTGACGACAGGTGTCATGGGGCATTGTGATGACATTGATCATCTAGGAATTGTGATGAAAGGTGTCATGGAGCACTGTGATGACAGGGGGCATGAAGCATTGTTATGAAAATTGTCCTGGATTATTGTGATGACAGCAGTCATGGAGAATTGTGATGACAGGGATTATGCAGCATTGTGTTGACAAGGGTATGGACTATTGTGATGACAATGGTCATGGAGAAATGTGATGAAAGTTTTCATGGAACATCGTGATGAAAATGCCTGGGAGCATTGTGACTATAAAGGCCATGGAGCATTGTGATGACAAGTGTCATGGAGCATTGTAATGAAAGGTTTCATTGTGCACTGTGATGACAAGGGGGATGGAGTACTGTGATGAAACTGGTCCTGGAGCATTGTGAAAACAAAAGCCATGGAGCTTTGTGATGACAGGCATCATGGAGCATTGTGAAGAAAGGGGCCATGGGGAATTGTAATGACAGAGAAATGTGAGGAAAATGGTCAGCGAGCGTTATGATTAAATTGGTCATTGAGAATTGTGATGAAAAGCGACATAGAGCATTGTGATGACAAATGTCATGGAGAATTGTGATGACCAGGGTCATGTAGCATTGTGATGACACGGTCATGGAACATTGTGATGACAAGAATTCTGGAGCATTGTGATGACAAGGGCCATGGAGCATTGTGATGCCACTGTCATGGAACATTGTGATGACAAGAATTCTGGAGCATTGTGAGGAAACAGGCATGGAGCATTGTGATTATAGGGGACATGGAGCATTGTGATGACATGGGCAGGGAACACTGTGATGACAGGTGTTATGGAGCAATGTGATGACAAGTGTCGTGGAGCATTGTGATGAGAGGGGCCTTGGAGAATTGTGATGACAGTGGTCATGGAGCATTGGGATGACATGGGCCATGGAGCATTGTGAAGACAAGATTCATGGAGCATTGTGATGACACGGGCATGAAGCATGGTGATGACAACAGACCTGGAGCATTGTGATGACAAGGGCATGGAGCATTGTGATGACAGGAGACATGGAGCATTGTCATGACATTGGCAGGGATCATTGTGATTCCAGGGATCATGGAGCATTGTGATGACAAGTGTCATGCAATATTGTGCTGACACAGATCATGGAGCATTTTGATGAGAGTGGCCTTGGAGCACAGTGATGAGAGACGTCATGGGGCATTATGGTGACAGTATTCCAGGAGCATTGTGATGAAAGTGTTCATGGAGCAACGCGATAATCGGGAAAATGGAGCATTGTGAATACAAAGGCCATGGAGCATTGAGATAACAGAGTTCATGGAGCATTGTGATGAAAGTGGTCATGGATAACTGTGATGACAAGTGTCCTGGAACCTAGTGATGACATGGTTCATACAGCCTTGAGATGACAAGGGCCAAGGCGAAATGTGATGACACGTGTCCTGGGGCATTGTGATGACATTGGTCATCTTGCATTGTGATGACGGTGGTCATGTAGAATTTTGAAATAAGGTATCATGGAGCACTGTGATGACAAAGGCCAAGGAACATTTTGATGACAAGTGTCATTGAGCAATGGGATGACACGGGAATGGAGTATTATGATGACAAGTGTTCTGGAGCATTGTGATGACAAGGGCATGGAGCATGGTGATTACAGGGGCCATGGAGCATTGTGATGACAACGGCATGGAGCATTGTGATGACACGGACATGGAGCATTGTAATGATAGGCTATCGGGAGCATTGTGATGAAAAGGGGATGGAGCATTTTGATGACAGGGTCCAAGGAGAATTGTGCTGACAATGGCATGGAGCATTGTGATGAAAAGGGTACTGGAGCACTGTGAGGAAAGCAGTCATGGATCATTGTGATGACAGGGGTCATGGAGCTTTGTGATGACAAGGGTCATGGAGCATTGTGATGACACGGTCAAGGAACATTGTGATGACAATCATTCTGGAGCATTGTGATGAAAGGGCATGGCGCATTGTGATCAAAGGTGACAAGGAGCATTGTGATGATATGGGCAGAGATCTTTGTGATACCAGGGGACATGGAGCTTTTTGGTAAGAGAGGCCTTGGAGATTTGTGATGGCAGGCGTCATGGGGCATTGTGATGACAGTGGTCTTGGAGCATTGTGATGAATGTTGTCATGGAGCACTGTGATTACAGGGGCCATGGAGCACTGTGAATACAAAGGCTATGGAGCATTGAGATGTCAGGGTTCATGGAGCATTGTGATGGAAGTGATCATGGATCATTGTGATGACAAGTGTCCTGGAACCTTGTGATGTCACGGTTCATGGAGCATTGTGATGTCAAGGACCATGGCGAATTGTGATGACATCTGTCATGGGGCATTGTGATGACAGTGGTCATCTAGAATTGTGATGAAAGGTATCATGGAGCACTGTGATGACAGGGGCCATGGAACATTGTGATGACAAAGGCCATGGAGCATTGTGATGACAAGTGTCATGGGGCATTTTGATGACATTGGCATGGAGCATTGTGATGACAGGGGCCATGGATCATTGTGATGACAAGTGTCATGGGGCATTTTGATGCCATTGGCATGGAGCATTATGATGACAAGAGTTCTGGAGCATTTTGATGACAGGGGCATGGAGCATTGTGATGACAGGGCCCATGGAGCATTGTGATGAAAAGGGCAGGGAACATTGTGATGACTGGGTTCATGGAGCATTGTGATGAAAGGGGCCATGGAGCATTGAGATGACAGGCGTCATGAGGCATGGTGATGACAGTGGTCATGGAGCATTGTGATGAAAGAGATCATGGAGCAATATGATAACAGGGGCCATGGAGCATCGTGATGACATGTGTCCTGGAACACTGTGATGACACGGTTCATCGAGTATTGTGATGACAAGGGTCATAGCGAATTGTGACGACAGGTGTCATGGGGCATTGTGATAACATTGATCATCTAGGAATTGTGATAAAAGGTGTCATGGAGCACTGTGATGACAGGGGGCATGAAGCATTGTTATGAAAATTGTCCTGGATTATTGTGATGACAGCAGTCATGGAGAATTGTGATGAAAGGGATTATGCAGCATTGTGTTGACAAGGGTATGGACTATTGTGATGACAATGGTCATGGAGAAATGTGATGAAAGTTTTCATGGAACATCGTGATGAAAATGCCTGGCAGCATTGTGACTATAAAGGCCATGGAGCATTGTGAAGACAAGTGTCATGGAGCATTGTAATGAAAGGTTTCATTGTGCACTGTGATGACAAGGGGGATGGAGTATTGTGATGAAACTGGTCCTGGAGCATTGTGAAAACAAAAGCCATGGAGCTTTGTGATGACAGGCATCATGGAGCATTGTGAAGAAAGGGGCCATGGGGAATTGTAATGACAATAGAGAAATGTGATGAAAATGGTCAGCGAGCGTTATGATTAAAGTGGTCATTGAGAATTGTGATGAAAAGCGACATAGAGCATTGTGATGACAAAGGCCATGGAGAAATGTGATGACCAGGGTCATGTAGCATTGTGATGACACGGTCATGGAACATTGTGATGACAAGAATTCTGGAGCATTGTGATGACAAGGGCCATGGAGCATTGTGATGCCACGGTCATGGAACATTGTGATGACAAGAATTCTGGAGCATTGTGAGGAAACATGCATGGAGCATTGTGATTATAGGGGACAAGGAGCATTGTGATGACATGGGCAGGGAACACTGTGATGACAGGTGTTATGGAGCAATGTGATGACAAGTGTCGAGGAGCATTGTGATGAGAGGGGCCTTGGAGAATTGTGATGACAGTGGTCATGGAGCATTGTGAAGACAAGATTCATGGAGCATTGTGATGACACGGGCATGAAGCATGGTGATGACAACAGACCTGGAGCATTGTGATGACAAGGGCATGGAGCATTGTGATGACAGGAGACATGGAGCATTGTCATGACATTGGCAGGGATCATTGTGATTCCAGGGATCATGGAGCATTGTGATGACAAGTGTCATGCAATATTGTGCTGACACAGATCATGGAGCATTTTGATGAGAGTGGCCTTGGAGCACAGTGATGAGAGACGTCATGGGGCATTATGGTGACAGTGGTCCAGGAGCATTGTCATGAAAGTGTTCATGGAGCAACGCGATTATCGGGAAAATGGAGCATTGTGAATACAAAGGCCATGGAGCATTGAGATAACAGAGTTCATGGAGCATTGTGATGAAAGTGGTCATGGATCACTGTGATGACAAGTGTCCTGGAACCTAGTGATGACATGGTTCATACAGCCTTGAGATGACAAGGGCCAAAGCGAAATGTGATGACACGTGTCCTGGGGCATTGTGATGACATTGGTCATCTTGCATTGTGATGACGGTGGTCATGTAGAATTTTGAAATAAGGTATCATGGAGCACTGTGATGACAAAGGCCAAGGAACATTTTGATGACATGTATCATTGAGCAATGGGATGACACGGGAATGGAGTATTATGATGACAAGTGTTCTGGAGCATTGTGATGACAAGGGCATGGAGCATGGTGATTACAGGGGCCATGGAGCATTGTGATGACAACGGCATGGAGCATTGTGATGACACGGACATGGAGCATTGTAAAGATAGGCTATCGGGAGCATTGTGATGAAAAGGGGATGGAGCATTTTGATGACAGGGTCCAAGGAGAATTGTGCTGACAATGGCATGGAGCATTGTGATGAAAAGGGTACTGGAGCTCTGTGAGGAAAGCAGTCATGGATCATTGTGATGACAGGGGTCATGGAGCTTTGTGATGACAAGGGTCATGGAGCATTGTGATGACACGGTCAAGGAACATTGTGATGACAAGAATTCTGGAGCATTGTGATGAAAGGGCATGGAGCATTGTGATCAAAGGTGACAAGGAGCATTGTGATGATATGGGCAGAGATCTTTGTGATGCCAGGGGACATGGAGCTTTTTGGTAAGAGAGGCCTTGGAGATTTGTGATGGCAGGCGTCATGGGGCATTGTGATGACAGTGGTCTTGGAGCATTGTGATGAATGTTGTCATGGAGCACTGTGATTACAGGGGCCATGGAGCACTGTGAATACAAAGGCTATGGAGCATTGAGATGTCAGGGTTCATGGAGCATTGTGATGGAAGTGATCATGGATCATTGTGATGACAAGTGTCCTGGAACCTTGTGATGTCACGGTTCATGGAGCATTGTGATGTCAAGGACCATGGCGAATTGTGATGACATCTGTCATAGGGCATTGTGATGACAGTGGTCATCTAGAATTGTGATGAAAGGTATCATGGAGCACTGTGATGACAGGGGCCATGGAACATTGTGATGACAAAGGCCATGGAGCATTGTGATGACAAGTGTCATGGGGCATTTTGATGACATTGGCATGGAGCATTGTGATGACAGGGGCCATGGAACATTGTGATGACAAGTGTCATGGGGCATTTTGATGCCATTGGCATGGAGCATTATGATGACAAGAGTTCTGGAGCATTTTGATGACAAGGGCATGGAGCATTGTGATGACAGGGCCCATGGAGCATTGTGATGAAAAGGGCAGGGAACATTGTGATGACTGGGTTCATGGAGCATTGTGATGAAAGGGGCCATGGAGCATTGAGATGACAGGCGTCATGAGGCATGGTGATGACAGTGGTCATGGAGCATTGTGATGAAAGAGATCATGGAGCAATATGATAACAGGGGCCATGGAGCATTGTGATGACAGGTGTATTGGAGCATTGTGATGAAAGTCGTCATGGATCATCGTGATGACATGTGTCCTGGAACACTGTGATGACACGGTTCATCGAGTATTGTGATGACAAGGGTCATAGCGAATTGTGACGACAGGTGTCATGGGGCATTGTGATGACATTGATCATCTAGGAATTGTGATGAAAGGTGTCATGGAGCACTGTGATGACAGGGGGCATGAAGCATTGTTATGAAAATTGTCCTGGATTATTGTGATGACAGCAGTCATGGAGAATTGTGATGAAAGGGATTATGCAGCATTGTGTTGACAAGGGTATGGACTATTGTGATGACAATGGTCATGGAGAAATGTGATGAAAGTTTTCATGGAACATCGTGATGAAAATGCCTGGGAGCATTGTGACTATAAAGGCCATGGAGCATTGTGATGACAAGTGTCATGGAGCATTGTAATGAAAGGTTTCATTGTGCACTGTGATGACAAGGGGGATGGAGTACTGTGATGAAACTGGTCCTGGAGCATTGTGAAAACAAAAGCCATGGAGCTTTGTGATGACAGGCATCATGGAGCATTGTGAAGAAAGGGGCCATGGGGAATTGTAATGACAGAGAAATGTGAGGAAAATGGTCAGCGAGCGTTATGATTAAATTGGTCATTGAGAATTGTGATGAAAAGCGACATAGAGCATTGTGATGACAAAGGTCATGGAGAACTGTGATGACCAGGGTCATGTAGCATTGTGATGACACGGTCATGGAACATTGTGATGACAAGAATTCTGGAGCATTGTGATGACAAGGGCCATGGAGCATTGTGATGCCACCGTCATGGAACATTGTGATGACAAGAATTCTGGAGCATTGTGAGGAAACAGGCATGGAGCATTGTGATTATAGGGGACATGGAGCATTGTGATGACATGGGCAGGGAACACTGTGATGACAGGTGTTATGGAGCAATGTGATGACAAGTGTCGTGGAGCATTGTGATGAGAGGGGCCTTGGAGAATTGTGATGACAGTGGTCATGGAGCATTGGGATGACATGGGCCATGGAGCATTGTGAAGACAAGATTCATGGAGCATTGTGATGACACGGGCATGAAGCATGGTGATGACAACAGACCTGGAGCATTGTGATGACAAGGGCATGGAGCATTGTGATGACAGGAGACATGGAGCATTGTCATGACATTGGCAGGGATCATTGTGATTCCAGGGATCATGGAGCATTGTGATGACAAGTGTCATGCAATATTGTGCTGACACAGATCATGGAGCATTTTGATGAGAGTGGCCTTGGAGCACAGTGATGAGAGACGTCATGGGGCATTATGGTGACAGTGGTCCAGGAGCATTGTGATGAAAGTGTTCATGGAGCAACGCGATTATCGGGAAAATGGAGCATTGTGAATACAAAGGCCATGGAGCATTGAGATAACAGAGTTCATGGAGCATTGTGATGAATGTGGTCATGGATCACTGTGATGACAAGTGTCCTGGAACCTAGTGATGACACGGTTCATACAGCCTTGAGATGACAAGGGCCAAGGCGAAATGTAATGACACGTGTCCTGGGGCATTGTGATGACATTGGTCATCTTGCATTGTGATGACGGTGGTCATGTAGAATTTTGAAATAAGGTATCATGGAGCACTGTGATGACAAAGGCCAAGGAACATTTTGATGACAAGTGTCATTGAGCAATGGGATGACACGGGAATGGAGTATTATGATGACAAGTGTTCTGGAGCATTGTGATGACAAGGGCATGGAGCATGGTGATTCCAGGGGCCATGGAGCATTGTGATGACAACGGCATGGAGCATTGTGATGACACGGACATGGAGCATTGTAATGATAGGCTATCTGGAGCATTGTGATGAAAAGGGGATGGAGCATTTTGATGACAGGGTCCAAGGAGAATTGTGCTGACAATGGCATGGAGCATTGTGATGAAAAGGGTACTGGAGCACTGTGAGGAAAGCAGTCATGGATCATTGTGATGACAGGGGTCATGGAGCTTTGTGATGACAAGGGTCATGGAGCATTGTGATGACACGGTCAAGGAACATTGTGATGACAAGAATTCTGGAGCATTGTGATGAAAGGGCATGGAGCATTGTGATCAAAGGTGACAAGGAGCATTGTGATGATATGGGCAGAGATCTTTGTGATGCCAGGGGACATGGAGCTTTTTGGTAAGAGAGGCCTTGGAGATTTGTGATGGCAGGCGTCATGGGGCATTGTGATGACAGTGGTCTTGGAGCATTGTGATGAATGTTGTCATGGAGCACTGTGATTACAGGGGCCATGGAGCACTGTGAATACAAAGGCTATGGAGCATTGAGATGTCAGGGTTCATGGAGCATTGTGATGGAAGTGATCATGGATCATTGTGATGACAAGTGTCCTGGAACCTTGTGATGTCACGGTTCATGGAGCATTGTGATGTCAAGGACCATGGCGAATTGTGATGACATCTGTCATGGGGCATTGTGATGACAGTGGTCATCTAGAATTGTGATGAAAGGTATCATGGAGCACTGTGATGACAGGGGCCATGGAACATTGTGATGACAAAGGCCATGGAGCATTGTGATGACAAGTGTCATGGGGCATTTTGATGACATTGGCATGGAGCATTGTGATGACAGGGGCCATGGATCATTGTGATGACAAGTGTCATGGGGCATTTTGATGCCATTGGCATGGAGCATTATGATGACAAGAGTTCTGGAGCATTTTGATGACAAGGGCATGGAGCATTGTGATGACAGGGCCCATGGAGCATTGTGATGAAAAGGGCAGGGAACATTGTGATGACTGGGTTCATGGAGCATTGTGATGAAAGGGGCCATGGAGCATTGAGATGACAGGCGTCATGAGGCATGGTGATGACAGTGGTCATGGAGCATTGTGATGAAAGAGATCATGGAGCAATATGATAACAGGGGCCATGGAGCATCGTGATGACATGTGTCCTGGAACACTGTGATGACACGGTTCATCGAGTATTGTGATGACAAGGGTCATAGCGAATTGTGACGACAGGTGTCATGGGGCATTGTGATAACATTGATCATCTAGGAATTGTGATGAAAGGTGTCATGGAGCACTGTGATGACTGGGGGCATGAAGAATTGTTATGAAAATTGTCCTGGATTATTGTGATGACAGCAGTCATGGAGAATTGTGATGAAAGGGATTATGCAGCATTGTGTTGACAAGGGTATGGACTATTGTGATGACAATGGTCATGGAGAAATGTGATGAAAGTTTTCATGGAACATCGTGATGAAAATGCCTGGCAGCATTGTGACTATAAAGGCCATGGAGCATTGTGAAGACAAGTGTCATGGAGCATTGTAATGAAAGGTTTCATTGTGCACTGTGATGAAAAGGGGGATGGAGTATTGTGATGAAACTGGTCCTGGAGCATTGTGAAAACAAAAGCCATGGAGCTTTGTGATGACAGGCATCATGGAGCATTGTGAAGAAAGGGGCCATGGGGAATTGTAATGACAATAGAGAAATGTGAGGAAAATGGTCAGCGAGCGTTATGATTAAAGTGGTCATTGAGAATTGTGATGAAAAGCGACATAGAGCATTGTGATGACAAAGGCCATGGAGAAATGTGATGACCAGGGTCATGTAGCATTGTGATGACACGGTCATGGAACATTGTGATGACAAGAATTCTGGAGCATTGTGATGACAAGGGCCATGGAGCATTGTGATGCCACGGTCATGGAACATTGTGATGACAAGAATTCTGGAGCATTGTGAGGAAACATGCATGGAGCATTGTGATTATAGGGGACAAGGAGCATTGTGATGACATGGGCAGGGAACACTGTGATGACAGGTGTTATGGAGCAATGTGATGACAAGTGTCGAGGAGCATTGTGATGAGAGGGGCCTTGGAGAATTGTGATGACAGTGGTCATGGAGCATTGTGAAGACAAGATTCATGGAGCATTGTGATGACACGGGCATGAAGCATGGTGATGACAACAGACCTGGAGCATTGTGATGACAAGGGCATGGAGCATTGTGATGACAGGAGACATGGAGCATTGTCATGACATTGGCAGGGATCATTGTGATTCCAGGGATCATGGAGCATTGTGATGACAAGTGTCATGCAATATTGTGCTGACACAGATCATGGAGCATTTTGATGAGAGTGGCCTTGGAGCACAGTGATGAGAGACGTCATGGGGCATTATGGTGACAGTGGTCCAGGAGCATTGTGATGAAAGTGTTCATGGAGCAACGCGATTATCGGGAAAATGGAGCATTGTGAATACAAAGGCCATGGAGCATTGAGATAACAGAGTTCATGGAGCATTGTGATGAAAGTGGTCATGGATCACTGTGATGACAAGTGTCCTGGAACCTAGTGATGACACGGTTCATACAGCCTTGAGATGACAAGGGCCAAGGCGAAATGTGATGACACGTGTCCTGGGGCATTGTGATGACATTGGTCATCTTGCATTGTGATGACGGTGGTCATGTAGAATTTTGAAATAAGGTATCATGGAGCACTGTGATGACAAAGGCCAAGCAACATTTTGATGACAAGTGTCATTGAGCAATGGGATGACACGGGAATGGAGTATTATGATGACAAGTGTTCTGGAGCATTGTGATGACAAGGGCATGGAGCATGGTGATTCCAGGGGCCATGGAGCATTGTGATGACAACGGCATGGAGCATTGTGATGACACGGACATGGAGCATTGTAATGATAGGCTATCTGGAGCATTGTGATGAAAAGGGGATGGAGCATTTTGATGACAGGGTCCAAGGAGAATTGTGCTGACAATGGCATGGAGCATTGTGATGAAAAGGGTACTGGAGCACTGTGAGGAAAGCAGTCATGGATCATTGTGATGACAGGGGTCATGGAGCTTTGTGATGACAAGGGTCATGGAGCATTGTGATGACACGGTCAAGGAACATTGTGATGACAAGAATTCTGGAGCATTGTGATGAAAGGGCATGGAGCATTGTGATCAAAGGTGACAAGGAGCATTGTGATGATATGGGCAGAGATCTTTGTGATGCCAGGGGACATGGAGCTTTTTGGTAAGAGAGGCCTTGGAGATTTGTGATGGCAGGCGTCATGGGGCATTGTGATGACAGTGGTCTTGGAGCATTGTGATGAATGTTGTCATGGAGCACTGTGATTACAGGGGCCATGGAGCACTGTGAATACAAAGGCTATGGAGCATTGAGATGTCAGGTTTCATGGAGCATTGTGATGGAAGTGATCATGGATCATTGTGATGACAAGTGTCCTGGAACCTTGTGATGTCACGGTTCATGGAGCATTGTGATGTCAAGGACCATGGCGAATTGTGATGACATCTGTCATAGGGCATTGTGATGACAGTGGTCATCTAGAATTGTGATGAAAGGTATCATGGAGCACTGTGATGACAGGGGCCATGGAACATTGTGATGACAAAGGCCATGGAGCATTGTGATGACAAGTGTCATGGGGCATTTTGATGACATTGGCATGGAGCATTGTGATGACAGGGGCCATGGAACATTGTGATGACAAGTGTCATGGGGCATTTTGATGCCATTGGCATGGAGCATTATGATGACAAGAGTTCTGGAGCATTTTGATGACAAGGGCATGGAGCATTGTGATGACAGGGCCCATGGAGCATTGTGATGAAAAGGGCAGGGAACATTGTGATGACTGGGTTCATGGAGCATTGTGATGAAAGGGGCCATGGAGCAATGAGATGACAGGCGTCATGAGGCATGGTGATGACAGTGGTCATGGAGCATTGTGATGAAAGAGATCATGGAGCAATATGATAACAGAGGCCATGGAGCATTGTGATGACAGGTGTATTGGAGCATTGTGATGAAAGTCGTCATGGATCATCGTGATGACATGTGTCCTGGAACACTGTGATGACACGGTTCATCGAGTATTGTGATGACAAGGGTCATAGCGAATTGTGACGACAGGTGTCATGGGGCATTGTGATGACATTGATCATCTAGGAATTGTGATGAAAGGTGTCATGGAGCACTGTGATGACAGGGGGCATGAAGCATTGTTATGAAAATTGTCCTGGATTATTGTGATGACAGCAGTCATGGAGAATTGTGATGACAGGGATTATGCAGCATTGTGTTGACAAGGGTATGGACTATTGTGATGACAATGGTCATGGAGAAATGTGATGAAAGTTTTCATGGAACATCGTGATGAAAATGCCTGGGAGCATTGTGACTATAAAGGCCATGGAGCATTGTGATGACAAGTGTCATGGAGCATTGTAATGAAAGGTTTCATTGTGCACTGTGATGACAAGGGGGATGGAGTACTGTGATGAAACTGGTCCTGGAGCATTGTGAAAACAAAAGCCATGGAGCTTTGTGATGACAGGCATCATGGAGCATTGTGAAGAAAGGGGCCATGGGGAATTGTAATGACAGAGAAATGTGAGGAAAATGGTCAGCGAGCGTTATGATTAAATTGGTCATTGAGAATTGTGATGAAAAGCGACATAGAGCATTGTGATGACAAAGGTCATGGAGAATTGTGATGACCAGGGTCATGTAGCATTGTGATGACACGGTCATGGAACATTGTGATGACAAGAATTCTGGAGCATTGTGATGACAAGGGCCATGGAGCATTGTGATGCCACTGTCATGGAACATTGTGATGACAAGAATTCTGGAGCATTGTGAGGAAACAGGCATGGAGCATTGTGATTATAGGGGACATGGAGCATTGTGATGACATGGGCAGGGAACACTGTGATGACAGGTGTTATGGAGCAATGTGATGACAAGTGTCGTGGAGCATTGTGATGAGAGGGGCCTTGGAGAATTGTGATGACAGTGGTCATGGAGCATTGGGATGACATGGGCCATGGAGCATTGTGAAGACAAGATTCATGGAGCATTGTGATGACACGGGCATGAAGCATGGTGATGACAACAGACCTGGAGCATTGTGATGACAAGGGCATGGAGCATTGTGATGACAGGAGACATGGAGCATTGTCATGACATTGGCAGGGATCATTGTGATTCCAGGGATCATGGAGCATTGTGATGACAAGTGTCATGCAATATTGTGCTGACACAGATCATGGAGCATTTTGATGAGAGTGGCCTTGGAGCACAGTGATGAGAGACGTCATGGGGCATTATGGTGACAGTGCTCCAGGAGCATTGTGATGAAAGTGTTCATGGAGCAACGCGATTATCGGGAAAATGGAGCATTGTGAATACAAAGGCCATGGAGCATTGAGATAACAGAGTTCATGGAGCATTGTGATGAAAGTGGTCATGGATCACTGTGATGACAAGTGTCCTGGAACCTAGTGATGACATGGTTCATACAGCCTTGAGATGACAAGGGCCAAGGCGAAATGTGATGACACGTGTCCTGGGGCATTGTGATGACATTGGTCATCTTGCATTGTGATGACGGTGGTCATGTAGAATTTTGAAATAAGGTATCATGGAGCACTGTGATGACAAAGGCCAAGGAACATTTTGATGACAAGTGTCATTGAGCAATGGGATGACACGGGAATGGAGTATTATGATGACAAGTGTTCTGGAGCATTGTGATGACAAGGGCATGGAGCATGGTGATTACAGTGGCCATGGAGCATTGTGATGACAACGGCATGGAGCATTGTGATGACACGGACATGGAGCATTGTAATGATAGGCTATCGGGAGCATTGTGATGAAAAGGGGATGGAGCATTTTGATGACAGGGTCCAAGGAGAATTGTGCTGACAATGGCATGGAGCATTGTGATGAAAAGGGTACTGGAGCACTGTGAGGAAAGCAGTCATGGATCATTGTGATGACAGGGGTCATGGAGCTTTGTGATGACAAGGGTCATGGAGCATTGTGATGACACGGTCAAGGAACATTGTGATGACAAGAATTCTGGAGCATTGTGATGAAAGGGCATGGCGCATTGTGATCAAAGGTGACAAGGAGCATTGTGATGATATGGGCAGAGATCTTTGTGATACCAGGGGACATGGAGCTTTTTGGTAAGAGAGGCCTTGGAGATTTGTGATGGCAGGCGTCATGGGGCATTGTGATGACAGTGGTCTTGGAGCATTGTGATGAATGTTGTCATGGAGCACTGTGATTACAGGGGCCATGGAGCACTGTGAATACAAAGGCTATGGAGCATTGAGATGTCAGGGTTCATGGAGCATTGTGATGGAAGTGATCATGGATCATTGTGATGACAAGTGTCCTGGAACCTTGTGATGTCACGGTTCATGGAGCATTGTGATGTCAAGGACCATGGCGAATTGTGATGACATCTGTCATGGGGCATTGTGATGACAGTGGTCATCTAGAATTGTGATGAAAGGTATCATGGAGCACTGTGATGACAGGGGCCATGGAACATTGTGATGACAAAGGCCATGGAGCATTGTGATGACAAGTGTCATGGGGCATTTTGATGACATTGGCATGGAGCATTGTGATGACAGGGGCCATGGATCATTGTGATGACAAGTGTCATGGGGCATTTTGATGCCATTGGCATGGAGCATTATGATGACAAGAGTTCTGGAGCATTTTGATGACAGGGGCATGGAGCATTGTGATGACAGGGCCCATGGAGCATTGTGATGAAAAGGGCAGGGAACATTGTGATGACTGGGTTCATGGAGCATTGTGATGAAAGGGGCCATGGAGCATTGAGATGACAGGCGTCATGAGGCATGGTGATGACAGTGGTCATGGAGCATTGTGATGAAAGAGATCATGGAGCAATATGATAACAGGGGCCATGGAGCATTGTGATGACAGGTGTATTGGAGCATTGTGATGAAAGTCGTCATGGATCATCGTGATGACATGTGTCCTGGAACACTGTGATGACACGGTTCATCGAGTATTGTGATGACAAGGGTCATAGCGAATTGTGACGACAGGTGTCATGGGGCATTGTGATGACATTGATCATCTAGGAATTGTGATGAAAGGTGTCATGGAGCACTGTGATGACAGGGGGCATGAAGCATTGTTATGAAAATTGTCCTGGATTATTGTGATGACAGCAGTCATGGAGAATTGTGATGAAAGGGATTATGCAGCATTGTGTTGACAAGGCTATGGACTATTGTGATGACAATGGTCATGGAGAAATGTGATGAAAGTTTTCATGGAACATCGTGATGAAAATGCCTGGGAGCATTGTGACTATAAAGGCCATGGAGCATTGTGATGACAAGTGTCATGGAGCATTGTAATGAAAGGTTTCATTGTGCACTGTGATGACAAGGGGGATGGAGTACTGTGATGAAACTGGTCCTGGAGCATTGTGAAAACAAAAGCCATGGAGCTTTGTGATGACAGGCATCATGGAGCATTGTGAAGAAAGGGGCCATGGGGAATTGTAATCACAGAGAAATGTGAGGAAAATGGTCAGCGAGCGTTATGATTAAATTGGTCATTGAGAATTGTGATGAAAAGCGACATAGAGCATTGTGATGACAAAGGTCATGGAGAACTGTGATGACCAGGGTCATGTAGCATTGTGATGACACGGTCATGGAACATTGTGATGACAAGAATTCTGGAGCATTGTGATGACAAGGGCCATGGAGCATTGTGATGCCACCGTCATGGAACATTGTGATGACAAGAATTCTGGAGCATTGTGAGGAAACAGGCATGGAGCATTGTGATTATAGGGGACATGGAGCATTGTGATGACATGGGCAGGGAACACTGTGATGACAGGTGTTATGGAGCAATGTGATGACAAGTGTCGTGGAGCATTGTGATGAGAGGGGCCTTGGAGAATTGTGATGACAGTGGTCATGGAGCATTGGGATGACATGGGCCATGGAGCATTGTGAAGACAAGATTCATGGAGCATTGTGATGACACGGGCATGAAGCATGGTGATGACAACAGACCTGGAGCATTGTGATGACAAGGGCATGGAGCATTGTGATGACAGGAGACATGGAGCATTGTCATGACATTGGCAGGGATCATTGTGATTCCAGGGATCATGGAGCATTGTGATGACAAGTGTCATGCAATATTGTGCTGACACAGATCCTGGAGCATTTTGATGAGAGTGGCCTTGGAGCACAGTGATGAGAGACGTCATGGGGCATTATGGTGACAGTGGTCCAGGAGCATTGTGATGAAAGTGTTCATGGAGCAACGCGATTATCGGGAAAATGGAGCATTGTGAATACAAAGGCCATGGAGCATTGAGATAACAGAGTTCATGGAGCATTGTGATGAATGTGGTCATGGATCACTGTGATGACAAGTGTCCTGGAACCTAGTGATGACACGGTTCATACAGCCTTGAGATGACAAGGGCCAAGGCGAAATGTGATGACACGTGTCCTGGGGCATTGTGATGACATTGGTCATCTTGCATTGTGATGACGGTGGTCATGTAGAATTTTGAAATAAGGTATCATGGAGCACTGTGATGACAAAGGCCAAGGAACATTTTGATGACAAGTGTCATTGAGCAATGGGATGACACGGGAATGGAGTATTATGATGACAAGTGTTCTGGAGCATTGTGATGACAAGGGCATGGAGCATGGTGATTCCAGGGGCCATGGAGCATTGTGATGACAACGGCATGGAGCATTGTGATGACACGGACATGGAGCATTGTAATGATAGGCTATCTGGAGCATTGTGATGAAAAGGGGATGGAGCATTTTGATGACAGGGTCCAAGGAGAATTGTGCTGACAATGGCATGGAACATTGTGATGAAAAGGGTACTGGAGCACTGTGAGGAAAGCAGTCATGGATCATTGTGATGACAGGGGTCATGGAGCTTTGTGATGACAAGGGTCATGGAGCATTGTGATGACACGGTCAAGGAACATTGTGATGACAAGAATTCTGGAGCATTGTGATGAAAGGGCATGGAGCATTGTGATCAAAGGTGACAAGGAGCATTGTGATGATATGGGCAGAGATCTTTGTGATGCCAGGGGACATGGAGCTTTTTGGTAAGAGAGGCCTTGGAGATTTGTGATGGCAGGCGTCATGGGGCATTGTGATGACAGTGGTCTTGGAGCATTGTGATGAATGTTGTCATGGAGCACTGTGATTACAGGGGCCATGGAGCACTGTGAATACAAAGGCTATGGAGCATTGAGATGTCAGGGTTCATGGAGCATTGTGATGGAAGTGATCATGGATCATTGTGATGACAAGTGTCCTGGAACCTTGTGATGTCACGGTTCATGGAGCATTGTGATGTCAAGGACCATGGCGAATTGTGATGACATCTGTCATGGGGCATTGTGATGACAGTGGTCATCTAGAATTGTGATGAAAGGTATCATGGAGCACTGTGATGACAGGGGCCATGGAACATTGTGATGACAAAGGCCATGGAGCATTGTGATGACAAGTGTCATGGGGCATTTTGATGACATTGGCATGGAGCATTGTGATGACAGGGGCCATGGATCATTGTGATGACAAGTGTCATGGGGCATTTTGATGCCATTGGCATGGAGCATTATGATGACAAGAGTTCTGGAGCATTTTGATGACAAAAGCCATGGAGCATTGTGATGACAAGTGTCATGGGGCATTTTGATGACATTGGCATGGAGCATTGTGATGACAGGGGCCATGGATCATTGTGATGACAAGTGTCATGGGGCATTTTGATGCCATTGGCATGGAGCATTATGATGACAAGAGTTCTGGAGCATTTTGATGACAAGGGCATGGAGCATTGTGATGACAGGGCCCATGGAGCATTGTGATGAAAAGGGCAGGGAACATTGTGATGACTGGGTTCATGGAGCATTGTGATGAAAGGGGCCATGGAGCATTGAGATGACAGGCGTCATGAGGCATGGTGATGACAGTGGTCATGGAGCATTGTGATGAAAGAGATCATGGAGCAATATGATAACAGGGGCCATGGAGCATCGTGATGACATGTGTCCTGGAACACTGTGATGACACGGTTCATCGAGTATTGTGATGACAAGGGTCATAGCGAATTGTGACGACAGGTGTCATGGGGCATTGTGATAACATTGATCATCTAGGAATTGTGATGAAAGGTGTCATGGAGCACTGTGATGACTGGGGGCATGAAGAATTGTTATGAAAATTGTCCTGGATTATTGTGATGACAGCAGTCATGGAGAATTGTGATGAAAGGGATTATGCAGCATTGTGTTGACAAGGGTATGGACTATTGTGATGAAAATGGTCATGGAGAAATGTGATGAAAGTTTTCATGGAACATCGTGATGAAAATGCCTGGCAGCATTGTGACTATAAAGGCCATGGAGCATTGTGAAGACAAGTGTCATGGAGCATTGTAATGAAAGGTTTCATTGTGCACTGTGATGAAAAGGGGGATGGAGTATTGGTGTGAAACTGGTCCTGGAGCATTGTGAAAACAAAAGCCATGGAGCTTTGTGATGACAGGCATCATGGAGCATTGTGAAAAAAGGGGCCATGGGGAATTGTAATGACAATAGAGAAATGTGAGGAAAATGGTCAGCGAGCGTTATGATTAAAGTGGTCATTGAGAATTGTGATGAAAAGCGACATAGAGCATTGTGATGACAAAGGCCATGGAGAAATGTGATGACCAGGGTCATGTAGCATTGTGATGACACGGTCATGGAACATTGTGACGACAAGAATTCTGGAGCATTGTGATGACAAGGGCCATGGAGCATTGTGATGCCACGGTCATGGAACATTGTGATGACAAGAATTCTGGAGCATTGTGAGGAAACATGCATGGAGCATTGTGACTATAGGGGACAAGGAGCATTGTGATGACATGGGCAGGGAACACTGTGATGACAGGTGTTATGGAGCAATGTGATGACAAGTGTCGAGGAGCATTGTGATGAGAGGGGCCTTGGAGAATTGTGATGACAGTGGTCATGGAGCATTGTGAAGACAAGATTCATGGAGCATTGTGATGACACGGGCATGAAGCATGGTGATGACAACAGACCTGGAGCATTGTGATGACAAGGGCATGGAGCATTGTGATGACAGGAGACATGGAGCATTGTCATGACATTGGCAGGGATCATTGTGATTCCAGGGATCATGGAGCATTGTGATGACAAGTGTCATGCAATATTGTGCTGACACAGATCATGGAGCATTTTGATGAGAGTGGCCTTGGAGCACAGTGATGAGAGACGTCATGGGGCATTATGGTGACAGTGGTCCAGGAGCATTGTGATGAAAGTGTTCATGGAGCAACGCGATTATCGGGAAAATGGAGCATTGTGAATACAAAGGCCATGGAGCATTGAGATAACAGAGTTCATGGAGCATTGTGATGAAAGTGGTCATGGATCACTGTGATGACAAGTGTCCTGGAACCTAGTGATGACATGGTTCATACAGCCTTGAGATGACAAGGGCCAAGGCAAAATGTGATGACACGTGTCCTGGGGCATTGTGATGACATTGATCATCTTGCATTGTGATGACGGTGGTCATGTAGAATTTTGAAATAAGGTATCATGGAGCACTGTGATGACAAAGGCCAAGGAACATTTTGATGACATGTGTCATTGAGCAATGGGATGACACGGGAATGGAGTATTATGATGACAAGTGTTCTGGAGCATTGTGATGACAAGGGCATGGAGCATGGTGATTACAGGGGCCATGGAGCATTGTGATGACAACGGCATGGAGCATTGTGATGACACGGACATGGAGCATTGTAAAGATAGGCTATCGGGAGCATTGTGATGAAAAGGGGATGGAGCATTTTGATGACAGGGTCCAAGGAGAATTGTGCTGACAATGGCATGGAGCATTGTGATGAAAAGGGTACTGGAGCACTGTGAGGAAAGCAGTCATGGATCATTGTGATGACAGGGGTCATGGAGCTTTGTGATGACAAGGGTCATGGAGTATTGTGATGACACGGTCAAGGAACATTGTGATGACAAGAATTCTGGAGCATTGTGATGAAAGGGCATGGAGCATTGTGATCAAAGGTGACAAGGAGCATTGTGATGATATGGGCAGAGATCTTTGTGATGCCAGGGGACATGGAGCTTTTTGGTAAGAGAGGCCTTGGAGATTTGTGATGGCAGGTGTCATGGGGCATTGTGATGACAGTGGTCTTGGAGCATTGTGATGAATGTTGTCATGGAGCACTGTGATTACAGGGGCCATGGAGCACTGTGAATACAAAGGCTATGGAGCATTGAGATGTCAGGGTTCATGGAGCATTGTGATGGAAGTGATCATGGATCATTGTGATGACAAGTGTCCTGGAACCTTGTGATGTCACGGTTCATGGAGCATTGTGATGTCAAGGACCATGGCGAATTGTGATGACATCTGTCATAGGGCATTGTGATGACAGTGGTCATCTAGAATTGTGATGAAAGGTATCATGGAGCACTGTGATGACAGGGGCCATGGAACATTGTGATGACAAAGGCCATGGAGCATTGTGATGACAAGTGTCATGGGGCATTTTGATGACATTGGCATGGAGCATTGTGATAACAGGGGCCATGGAACATTGTGATGACAAGTGTCATGGGGCATTTTGATGCCATTGGCATGGAGCATTATGATGACAAGAGTTCTGGAGCATTTTGATGACAAGGGCATGGAGCATTGTGATGACAGGGCCCATGGAGCATTGTGATGAAAAGGGCAGGGAACATTGTGATGACTGGGTTCATGGAGCATTGTGATGAAAGGGGCCATGGAGCATTGAGATGACAGGCGTCATGAGGCATGGTGATGACAGTGGTCATGGAGCATTGTGATGAAAGAGATCATGGAGCAATATGATAACAGGGGCCATGGAGCATTGTGATGACAGGTGTATTGGAGCATTGTGATGAAAGTCGTCATGGATCATCGTGATGACATGTGTCCTGGAACACTGTGATGACACGGTTCATCGAGTATTGTGATGACAAGGGTCATAGCGAATTGTGACGACAGGTGTCATGGGGCATTGTGATGACATTGATCATCTAGGAATTGTGATGAAAGGTGTCATGGAGCACTGTGATGACAGGGGGCATGAAGCATTGTTATGAAAATTGTCCTGGATTATTGTGATGACAGCAGTCATGGAGAATTGTGATGAAAGGGATTATGCAGCATTGTGTTGACAAGGGTATGGACTATTGTGATGACAATGGTCATGGAGAAATGTGATGAAAGTTTTCATGGAACATCGTGATGAAAATGCCTGGGAGCATTGTGACTATAAAGACCATGGAGCATTGTGATGACAAGTGTCATGGAGCATTGTAATGAAAGGTTTCATTGTGCACTGTGATGAGAAGGGCGATGGAGTATTGTGATGAAACTGGTCCTGGAGCATTGTGAAAACAAAAGCCATGGAGCTTTGTGATGACAGGCATCATGGAGCATTGTGAAGAAAGGGGCCATGGGGAATTGTAATGACAGAGAAATGTGAGGAAAATGGTCAGCGAGCGTTATGATTAAATTGGTCATTGAGAATTGTGATGAAAAGCGACATAGAGCATTGTGATGACAAAGGTCATGGAGAACTGTGATGACCAGGGTCATGTAGCATTGTGATGACACGGTCATGGAACATTGTGATGACAAGAATTCTGGAGCATTGTGATGACAAGAGCCATGGAGCATTGTGATGCCACCGTCATGGAACATTGTGATGACAAGAATTCTGGAGCATTGTGAGGAAACAGGCATGGAGCATTGTGATTATAGGGGACATGGAGCATTGTGATGACATGGGCAGGGAACACTGTGATGACAGGTGTTATGGAGCAATGTGATGACAAGTGTCGTGGAGCATTGTGATGAGAGGGGCCTTGGAGAATTGTGATGACAGTGGTCATGGAGCATTGGGATGACATGGGCCATGGAGCATTGTGAAGACAAGATTCATGGAGCATTGTGATGACACGGGCATGAAGCATGGTGATGACAACAGACCTGGAGCATTGTGATGACAAGGGCATGGAGCCTTGTGATGACAGGAGACATGGAGCATTGTCATGACATTGGCAGGGATCATTGTGATTACAGGGATCATGGAGCATTGTGATGACAAGTGTCATGCAATATTGTGCTGACACAGATCATGGAGCATTTTGATGAGAGTGGCCTTGGAGCACAGTGATGAGAGACGTCATGGGGCATTATGGTGACAGTGGTCCAGGAGCATTGTGATGAAAGTGTTCATGGAGCAACGCGATTATCGGGAAAATGGAGCATTGTGAATACAAAGGCCATGGAGCATTGAGATAACAGAGTTCATGGAGCATTGTGATGAATGTGGTCATGGATCACTGTGATGACAAGTGTCCTGGAACCTAGTGATGACACGGTTCATACAGCCTTGAGATGACAAGGGCCAAGGCGAAATGTGATGACACGTGTCCTGGGGCATTGTGATGACATTGGTCATCTTGCATTGTGATGACGGTGGTCATGTAGAATTTTGAAATAAGGTATCATGGAGCACTGTGATGACAAAGGCCAAGCAACATTTTGATGACAAGTGTCATTGAGCAATGGGATGACACGGGAATGGAGTATTATGATGACAAGTGTTCTGGAGCATTGTGATGACAAGGGCATGGAGCATGGTGATTCCAGGGGCCATGGAGCATTGTGATGACAACGGCATGGAGCATTGTGATGACACGGACATGGAGCATTGTAATGATAGGCTATCTGGAGCATTGTGATGAAAAGGGGATGGAGCATTTTGATGACAGGGTCCAAGGAGAATTGTGCTGACAATGGCATGGAGCATTGTGATGAAAAGGGTACTGGAGCACTGTGAGGAAAGCAGTCATGGATCATTGTGATGACAGGGGTCATGGAGCTTTGTGATGACAAGGGTCATGGAGCATTGTGATGACACGGTCAAGGAACATTGTGATGACAAGAATTCTGGAGCATTGTGATGAAAGGGCATGGAGCATTGTGATCAAAGGTGACATGGAGCATTGTGATGATATGGGCAGAGATCTTTGTGATGCCAGGGGACATGGAGCTTTTTGGTAAGAGAGGCCTTGGAGATTTGTGATGGCAGGCGTCATGGGGCATTGTGATGACAGTGGTCTTGGAGCATTGTGATGAATGTTGTCATGGAGCACTGTGATTACAGGGGCCATGGAGCACTGTGAATACAAAGGCTATGGAGCATTGAGATGTCAGGGTTCATGGAGCATTGTGATGGAAGTGATCATGGATCATTGTGATGACAAGTGTCCTGGAACCTTGTGATGTCACGGTTCATGGAGCATTGTGATGTCAAGGACCATGGCGAATTGTGATGACATCTGTCATGGGGCATTGTGATGACAGTGGTCATCTAGAATTGTGATGAAAGGTATCATGGAGCACTGTGATGACAGGGGCCATGGAACATTGTGATGACAAAGGCCATGGAGCATTGTGATGACAAGTGTCATGGGGCATTTTGATGACATTGGCATGGAGCATTGTGATGACAGGGGCCATGGATCATTGTGATGACAAGTGTCATGGGGCATTTTGATGCCATTGGCATGGAGCATTATGATGACAAGAGTTCTGGAGCATTTTGATGACAAGGGCATGGAGCATTGTGATGACAGGGCCCATGGAGCATTGTGATGAAAAGGGCAGGGAACATTATGATGACTGGGTTCATGGAGCATTGTGATGAAAGGGGCCATGGAGCATTGTGATGACAGGGGCCATGGATCATTGTGATGACAAGTGTCATGGGGCATTTTGATGCCATTGGCATGGAGCATTATGATGACAAGAGTTCTGGAGCATTTTGATGACAAAAGCCATGGAGCATTGTGATGACAAGTGTCATGGGGCATTTTGATGACATTGGCATGGAGCATTGTGATGACAGGGGCCATGGATCATTGTGATGACAAGTGTCATGGGGCATTTTGATGCCATTGGCATGGAGCATTATGATGACAAGAGTTCTGGAGCATTTTGATGACAAGGGCATGGAGCATTGTGATGACAGGGCCCATGGAGCATTGTGATGAAAAGGGCAGGGAACATTGTGATGACTGGGTTCATGGAGCATTGTGATGAAAGGGGCCATGGAGCATTGAGATGACAGGCGTCATGAGGCATGGTGATGACAGTGGTCATGGAGCATTGTGATGAAAGAGATCATGGAGCAATATGATAACAGGGGCCATGGAGCATCGTGATGACATGTGTCCTGGAACACTGTGATGACACGGTTCATCGAGTATTGTGATGACAAGGGTCATAGCGAATTGTGACGACAGGTGTCATGGGGCATTGTGATAACATTGATCATCTAGGAATTGTGATGAAAGGTGTCATGGAGCACTGTGATGACTGGGGGCATGAAGCATTTTTATGAAAATTGTCCTGGATTATTGTGATGACAGCAGTCATGGAGAATTGTGATGAAAGGGATTATGCAGCATTGTGTTGACAAGGGTATGGACTATTGTGATGACAATGGTCATGGAGAAATGTGATGAAAGTTTTCATGGAACATCGTGATGAAAATGCCTGGCAGCATTGTGACTATAAAGGCCATGGAGCATTGTGAAGACAAGTGTCATGGAGCATTGTAATGAAAGGTTTCATTGTGCACTGTGATGACAAGGGGGATGGAGTATTGTGATGAAACTGGTCCTGGAGCATTGTGAAAACAAAAGCCATGGAGCTTTGTGATGACAGGCATCATGGAGCATTGTGAAGAAAGGGGCCATGGGGAATTGTAATGACAATAGAGAAATGTGATGAAAATGGTCAGCGAGCGTTATGATTAAAGTGGTCATTGAGAATTGTGATGAAAAGCGACATAGAGCATTGTGATGACAAAGGCCATGGAGAAATGTGATGACCAGGGTCATGTAGCATTGTGATGACACGGTCATGGAACATTGTGATGACAAGCATTCTGGAGCATTGTGATGACAAGGGCCATGGAGCATTGTGATGCCACGGTCATGGAACATTGTGATGACAAGAATTCTGGAGCATTGTGAGGAAACATGCATGGAGCATTGTGATTATAGGGGACAAGGAGCATTGTGATGACATGGGCAGGGAACACTGTGATGACAGGTGTTATGGAGCAATGTGATGACAAGTGTCGAGGAGAATTGTGATGAGAGGGGCCTTGGAGAATTGTGATGACAGTGGTCATGGAGCATTGTGAAGACAAGATTCATGGAGCATTGTGATGACACGGGCATGAAGCATGGTGATGACAACAGACTTTGAGCATTGTGATGACAAGGGCATGGAGCATTGTGATGACAGGAGACATGGAGCATTGTCATGACATTGGCAGGGATCATTGTGATTCCAGGGATCATGGAGCATTGTGATGACAAGTGTCATGCAATATTGTGCTGACACAGATCATGGAGCATTTTGATGAGAGTTGCCTTGGAGCACAGTGATGAGAGACGTCATGGGGCATTATGGTGACAGTGGTCCAGGAGCATTGTGATGAAAGTGTTCATGGAGCAACGCGATTATCGGGAAAATGGAGCATTGTGAATACAAAGGCCATGGAGCATTGAGATAACAGAGTTCATGGAGCATTGTGATGAAAGTGGTCATGGATCACTGTGATGACAAGTGTCCTGGAACCTAGTGATGACACGGTTCATACAGCCTTGAGATGACAAGGGCCAAGGCGAAATGTGATGACACGTGTCCTGGGGCATTGTGATGACATTGGTCATCTTGCATTGTGATGACGGTGGTCATGTAGAATTTTGAAATAAGGTATCATGGAGCACTGTGATGACAAAGGCCAAGGAACATTTTGATGACATGTGTCATTGAGCAATGGGATGACACGGGAATGGAGTATTATGATGACAAGTGTTCTGGAGCATTGTGATGACAAGGGCATGGAGCATGGTGATTACAGGGGCCATGGAGCATTGTGATGACAACGGCATGGAGCATTGTGATGACACGGACATGGAGCATTGTAAAGATAGGCTATCGGGAGCATTGTGATGAAAAGGGGATGGAGCATTTTGATGACAGGGTCCAAGGAGAATTGTGCTGACAATGGCATGGAGCATTGTGATGAAAAGGGTACTGGAGCACTGTGAGGAAAGCAGTCATGGATCATTGTGATGACAGGGGTCATGGAGCTTTGTGATGACAAGGGTCATGGAGCATTGTGATGACAAGTGTCATGGGGCATTTTGATGACATTGGCATGGAGCATTGTGATGACATGGGCCATGGAACATTGTGATGACAAGTGTCATGGGGCATTTTGATGCCATTGGCATGGAGCATTATGATGACAAGAGTTCTGGAGCATTTTGATGACAAGGGCATGGAGCATTGTGATGACAGGGCCCATGGAGCATTGTGATGAAAAGGGCAGGGAACATTGTGATGACTGGGTTCATGGAGCATTGTGATGAAAGGGGCCATGGAGCATTGAGATGACAGGCGTCATGCGGCATGGTGATGACAGTGGTCATGGAGCATTGTGATGAAAGAGATCATGGAGCAATATGATAACAGGGGCCATGGAGCATTGTGATGACAGGTGTATTGGAGCATTGTGATGAAAGTTGTCATGGATCATCGTGATGACATGTGTCCTGGAACACTGTGATGACACGGTTCATCGAGTATTGTGATGACAAGGGTCATAGCGAATTGTGACGACAGGTGTCATGGGGCATTGTGATGACATTGATCATCTAGGAATTGTGATGAAAGGTGTCATGGAGCACTGTGATGACAGGGGGCATGAAGCATTGTTATGAAAATTGTCCTGGATTATTGTGATGACAGCAGTCATGGAGAATTGTGATGAAAGGGATTATGCAGCATTGTGTTGACAAGGGTATGGACTATTGTGATGACAATGGTCATGGAGAAATGTGATGAAAGTTTTCATGGAACATCGTGATGAAAATGCCTGGGAGCATTGTGACTATAAAGGCCATGGAGCATTGTGATGACAAGTGTCATGGAGCATTGTAATGAAAGGTTTCATTGTGCACTGTGATGACAAGGGGGATGGAGTATTGTGATGAAACTGGTCCTGGAGCATTGTGAAAACAAAAGCCATGGAGCTTTGTGATGAAAGGCATCATGGAGCATTGTGAAGAAAGGGGCCATGGGGAATTGTAATGACAGAGAAATGTGATGAAAATGGTCAGCGAGCGTTATGATTAAAGTGGTCATTGAGAATTGTGATGAAAAGCGACATAGAGCATTGTGATGACAAAGGTCATGGAGAACTGTGATGACCAGGGTCATGTAGCATTGTGATGACACGGTCATGGAACATTGTGATGACAAGAATTCTGGAGCATTGTGATGACAAGGGCCATGGAGCATTGTGATGCCACCGTCATGGAACATTGTGATGACAAGAATTCTGGAGCATTGTCAGGAAACAGGCATGGAGCATTGTGATTATAGGGGACATGGAGCATTGTGATGACATGGGCAGGGAACACTGTGATGACAGGTGTTATGGAGCAATGTGATGACAAGTGTCGTGGAGCATGGTGATGAGAGGGGCCTTGGAGAATTGTGATGACAGTGGTCATGGAGCATTGGGATGACATGGGCCATGGAGCATTGTGAAGACAAGATTCATGGAGCATTGTGATGACACGGGCATGAAGCATGGTGATGACAACAGACCTGGAGCATTGTGATGACAAGGGCATGGAGCCTTGTGATGACAGGAGACATGGAGCATTGTCATGACATTGGCAGGGATCATTGTGATTCCAGGGATCATGGAGCATTGTGATGACAAGTGTCATGCAATATTGTGCTGACACAGATCATGGAGCATTTTGATGAGAGTGGCCTTGGAGCACAGTGATGAGAGACGTCATGGGGCATTATGGTGACAGTGGTCCAGGAGCATTGTGATGAAAGTGTTCATGGAGCAACGCGATTATCGGGAAAATGGAGCATTGTGAATACAAAGGCCATGGAGCATTGAGATAACAGAGTTCATGGAGCATTGTGATGAATGTGGTCATGGATCACTGTGATGACAAGTGTCCTGGAACCTAGTGATGACACGGTTCATACAGCCTTGAGATGACAAGGGCCAAGGCGAAATGTGATGACACGTGTCCTGGGGCATTGTGATGACATTGGTCATCTTGCATTGTGATGACGGTGGTCATGTAGAATTTTGAAATAAGGTATCATGGAGCACTGTGATGACAAAGGCCAAGGAACATTTTGATGACAAGTGTCATTGAGCAATGGGATGACACGGGAATGGAGTATTATGATGACAAGTGTTCTGGAGCATTGTGATGACAAGGGCATGGAGCATGGTGATTCCAGGGGCCATGGAGCATTGTGATGACAACGGCATGGAGCATTGTGATGACACGGACATGGAGCATTGTAATGATAGGCTATCTGGAGCATTGTGATGAAAAGGGGATGGAGCATTTTGATGACAGGGTCCAAGGAGAATTGTGCTGACAATGGCATGGAGCATTGTGATGAAAAGGGTACTGGAGCACTGTGAGGAAAGCAGTCATGGATCATTGTGATGACAGGGGTCATGGAGCTTTGTGATGACAAGGGTCATGGAGCATTGTGATGACACGGTCAAGGAACATTGTGATGACAAGAATTCTGGAGCATTGTGATGAAAGGGCATGGAGCATTGTGATCAAAGGTGACAAGGAGCATTGTGATGATATGGGCAGAGATCTTTGTGATGCCAGGGGACATGGAGCTTTTTGGTAAGAGAGGCCTTGGAGATTTGTGATGGCAGGCGTCATGGGGCATTGTGATGACAGTGGTCTTGGAGCATTGTGATGAATGTTGTCATGGAGCACTGTGATTACAGGGGCCATGGAGCACTGTGAATACAAAGGCTATGGAGCATTGAGATGTCAGGGTTCATGGAGCATTGTGATGGAAGTGATCATGGATCATTGTGATGACAAGTGTCCTGGAACCTTGTGATGTCACGGTTCATGGAGCATTGTGATGTCAAGGACCATGGCGAATTGTGATGACATCTGTCATGGGGCATTGTGATGACAGTGGTCATCTAGAATTGTGATGAAAGGTATCATGGAGCACTGTGATGACAGGGGCCATGGAACATTGTGATGACAAAGGCCATGGAGCATTGTGATGACAAGTGTCATGGGGCATTTTGATGACATTGGCATGGAGCATTGTGATGACAGGGGCCATGGATCATTGTGATGACAAGTGTCATGGGGCATCTTGATGCCATTGGCATGGAGCATTATGATGACAAGAGTTCTGGAGCATTTTGATGACAAGGGCATGGAGCATTGTGATGACAGGGCCCATGGAGCATTGTGATGAAAAGGGCAGGGAACATTGTGATGACTGGGTTCATGGAGCATTGTGATGAAAGGGGCCATGGAGCATTGTGATGACAGGGGCCATGGATCATTGTGATGACAAGTGTCATGGGGCATTTTGATGCCATTGGCATGGAGCATTATGATGACAAGAGTTCTGGAGCATTTTGATGACAAAAGCCATGGAGCATTGTGATGACAAGTGTCATGGGGCATTTTGATGACATTGGCATGGAGCATTGTGATGACAGGGGCCATGGATCATTGTGATGACAAGTGTCATGGGGCATTTTGATGCCATTGGCATGGAGCATTATGATGACAAGAGTTCTGGAGCATTTTGATGACAAGGGCATGGAGCATTGTGATGACAGGGCCCATGGAGCATTGTGATGAAAAGGGCAGGGAACATTGTGATGACTGGGTTCATGGAGCATTGTGATGAAAGGGGCCATGGAGCATTGAGATGACAGGCGTCATGAGGCATGGTGATGACAGTGGTCATGGAGCATTGTGATGAAAGAGATCATGGAGCAATATGATAACAGGGGCCATGGAGCATCGTGATGACATGTGTCCTGGAACACTGTGATGACACGGTTCATCGAGTATTGTGATGACAAGGGTCATAGCGAATTGTGACGACAGGTGTCATGGGGCATTGTGATGACATTGATCATGTAGGAATTGTGATGAAAGGTGTCATGGAGCACTGTGATGACAGGGGGCATGAAGCATTGTTATGAAAATTGTCCTGGATTATTGTGATGACAGCAGTCATGGAGAATTGTGATGAAAGGGATTATGCAGCATTGTGTTGACAAGGGTATGGACTATTGTGATGACAATGGTCATGGAGAAATGTGATGAAAGTTTTCATGGAACATCGTGATGAAAATGCCTGGCAGCATTGTGACTATAAAGGCCATGGAGCATTGTGAAGACAAGTGTCATGGAGCATTGTAATGAAAGGTTTCATTGTGCACTGTGATGACAAGGGGGATGGAGTATTGTGATGAAACTGGTCCTGGAGCATTGTGAAAACAAAAGCCATGGAGCTTTGTGATGACAGGCATCATGGAGCATTGTGAAGAAAGGGGCCATGGGGAATTGTAATGACAATAGAGAAATGTGATGAAAATGTTCAGCGAGCGTTATGATTAAAGTGGTCATTGAGAATTGTGATGAAAAGCGACATAGAGCATTGTGATGACAAAGGCCATGGAGAAATGTGATGACCAGGGTCATGTAGCATTGTGATGACACGGTCATGGAACATTGTGATGACAAGCATTCTGGAGCATTGTGATGACAAGGGCCATGGAGCATTGTGATGCCTCGGTCATGGAACATTGTGATGACAAGAATTCTGGAGCATTGTGAGGAAACATGCATGGAGCATTGTGATTATAGGGGACAAGGAGCATTGTGATGACATGGGCAGGGAACACTGTGATGACAGGTGTTATGGAGCAATGTGATGACAAGTGTCGAGGAGCATTGTGATGAGAGGGGCCTTGGAGAATTGTGATGACAGTGGTCATGGAGCATTGTGAAGACAAGATTCATGGAGCATTGTGATGACACGGGCATGAAGCATGGTGATGACAACAGACCTGGAGCATTGTGATGACAAGGGCATGGAGCATTGTGATGACAGGAGACATGGAGCATTGTCATGACATTGGCAGGGATCATTGTGATTCCAGGGATCATGGAGCATTGTGATGACAAGTGTCATGCAATATTGTGCTGACACAGATCATGGAGCATTTTGATGAGAGTGGCCTTGGAGCACAGTGATGAGAGACGTCATGGGGCATTATGGTGACAGTGGTCCAGGAGCATTGTGATGAAAGTGTTCATGGAGCAACGCGATTATCGGGAAAATGGAGCATTGTGAATACAAAGGCCATGGAGCATTGAGATAACAGAGTTCATGGAGCATTGTGATGAAAGTGGTCATGGATCACTGTGATGACAAGTGTCCTGGAACCTAGTGATGACATGGTTCATACAGCCTTGAGATGACAAGGGCCAAGGCGAAATGTGATGACACGTGTCCTGGGGCATTGTGATGACATTGGTCATCTTGCATTGTGATGACGGTGGTCATGTAGAATTTTGAAATAAGGTATCATGGAGCACTGTGATGACAAAGGCCAAGGAACATTTTGATGACATGTCTCATTGAGCAATGGGATGACACGGGAATGGAGTATTATGATGACAAGTGTTCTGGAGCATTGTGATGACAAGGGCATGGAGCATGGTGATTACAGGGGCCATGGAGCATTGTGATGACAACGGCATGGAGCATTGTGATGACACGGACATGGAGCATTGTAAAGATAGGCTATCGGGAGCATTGTGATGAAAAGGGGATGGAGCATTTTGATGACAGGGTCCAAGGAGAATTGTGCTGACAATGGCATGGAGCATTGTGATGAAAAGGGTACTGGAGCACTGTGAGGAAAGCAGTCATGGATCATTGTGATGACAGGGGTCATGGAGCTTTGTGATGACAAGGGTCATGGAGCATTGTGATGACACGGTCAAGGAACATTGTGATGACAAGAATTCTGGAGCATTGTGATGAAAGGGCATGGAGCATTGTGATCAAAGGTGACAAGGAGCATTGTGATGATATGGGCAGAGATCTTTGTGATGCCAGGGGACATGGAGCTTTTTGGTAAGAGAGGCCTTGGAGATTTGTGATGGCAGGCGTCATGGGGCATTGTGATGACAGTGGTCTTGGAGCATTGTGATGAATGTTGTCATGGAGCACTGTGATTACAGGGGCCATGGAGCACTGTGAATACAAAGGCTATGGAGCATTGAGATGTCAGGGTTCATGGAGCATTGTGATGGAAGTGATCATGGATCATTGTGATGACAAGTGTCCTGGAACCTTGTGATGTCACGGTTCATGGAGCATTGTGATGTCAAGGACCATGGCGACTTGTGATGACATCTGTCATAGGGCATTGTGATGACAGTGGTCATCGAGAATTGTGATGAAAGGTATCATGGAGCACTGTGATGACAGGGGCCATGGAACATTGTGATGACAAAGGCCATGGAGCATTGTGATGACAAGTGTCATGGGGCATTTTGATGACATTGGCATGGAGCATGGTGATTACAGGGGCCATGGAGCATTGTGATGACAACGGCATGGAGCATTGTGATGACACGGACCTGGAGCATTGTAAAGATAGGCTATCGGGAGCATTGTGATGAAAAGGGGATGGAGCATTTTGATGACAGGGTCCAAGGAGAATTGTGCTGACAATGGCATGGAGCATTGTGATGAAAAGGGTACTGGAGCACTGTGAGGAAAGCAGTCATGGATCATTGTGATGACAGGGGTCATGGAGCTTTGTGATGACAAGGGTCATGGAGCATTGTGATGACACGGTCAAGGAACATTGTGATGACAAGAATTCTGGAGCATTGTGATGAAAGGGCATGGAGCATTGTGATCAAAGGTGACAAGGAGCATTGTGATGATATGGGCAGAGATCTTTGTGATGCCAGGGGACATGGAGCTTTTTGGTAAGAGAGGCCTTGGAGATTTGTGATGGCAGGCGTCATGGGGCATTGTGATGACAGTGGTCTTGGAGCATTGTGATGAATGTTGTCATGGAGCACTGTGATTACAGGGGCCATGGAGCACTGTGAATACAAAGGCTATGGAGCATTGAGATGTCAGGGTTCATGGAGCATTGTGATGGAAGTGATCATGGATCATTGTGATGACAAGTGTCCTGGAACCTTGTGATGTCACGGTTCATGGAGCATTGTGATGTCAAGGACCATGGCGAATTGTGATGATATCTGTCATAGGGCATTGTGATGACAGTGGTCATCTAGAATTGTGATGAAAGGTATCATGGAGCACTGTGATGACAGGGGCCATGGAACATTGTGATGACAAAGGCCATGGAGCATTGTGATGACAAGTGTCATGGGGCATTTTGATGACATTGGCATGGAGCATTGTGATGACAGGGGCCATGGATCATTGTGATGACAAGTGTCATGGGGCATTTTGATGCCATTGGCATGGAGCATTATGATGACAAGAGTTCTGGAGCATTTTGATGACAAGGGCATGGAGCATTGTGATGACAGGGCCCATGGAGCATTGTGATGAAAAGGGCAGGGAACATTGTGATGACTGGGTTCATGGAGCATTGTGATGAAAGGGGCCATGGAGCATTGAGATGACAGGCGTCATGAGGCATGGTGATGACAGTGGTCATGGAGCATTGTGATGAAAGAGATCATGGAGCAATATGATAACAGGGGCCATGGAGCATCGTGATGACATGTGTCCTGGAACACTGTGATGACACGGTTCATCGAGTATTGTGATGACAAGGGTCATAGCGAATTGTGACGACAGGTGTCATGGGGCATTGTGATGACATTGATCATGTAGGAATTGTGATGAAAGGTGTCATGGAGCACTGTGATGACTGGGGGCATGAAGCATTGTTATGAAAATTGTCCTGGATTATTGTGATGACAGCAGTCATGGAGAATTGTGATGAAAGGGATTATGCAGCATTGTGTTGACAAGGGTATGGACTATTGTGATGACAATGGTCATGGAGAAATGTGATGAAAGTTTTCATGGAACATCGTGATGAAAATGCCTGGCAGCATTGTGACTATAAAGGCCATGGAGCATTGTGATGACAAGTGTCATGGAGCATTGTAATGAAAGGTTTCATTGTGCACTGTGATGACAAGGGGGATGGAGTATTGTGATGAAACTTGTCCTGGAGCATTGTGAAAACAAAAGCCATGGAGCTTTTTGATGACAGGCATCATGGAGCATTGTGAAGAAAGGGGCCATGGGGAATTGTAATGACAATAAAGAAATGTGATGAAAATGGTCAGCGAGCGTTATGATTAAAGTGGTCATTGAGAATTGTGATGAAAAGCGACATAGAGCATTGTGATGACAAAGGCCATGGAGAACTGTGATGACCAGGGTCATGTAGCATTGTGATGACACGGTCATGGAACATTGTGATGACAAGAATTCTGGAGCATTGTGATGACAAGGGCCATGGAGCATTGTGATGCCACCGTCATGGAACATTGTGATGACAAGAATTCTGGAGCATTGTGAGGAAACAGGCATGGAGCATTGTGATTATAGGGGACATGGAGCATTGTGATGACATGGGCAGGGAAGACTGTGATGACAGGTGTTATGGAGCAATGTGATGACAAGTGTCGTGGAGCATGGTGATGAGAGGGGCCTTGGAGAATTGTGATGACAGTGGTCATGGAGCATTGGGATGACATGGGCCATGGAGCATTGTGAAGACAAGATTCATGGAGCATTGTGATGACACGGGCATGAAGCATGGTGATGACAACAGACCTGGAGCATTGTGATGACAAGGGCATGGAGCATTGTGATGACAGGAGACATGGAGCATTGTCATGACATTGGCAGGGATCATTGTGATTCCAGGGATCATGGAGCATTGTGATGACAAGTGTCATGCAATATTGTGCTGACACAGATCCTGGAGCATTTTGATGAGAGTGGCCTTGGAGCACAGTGATGAGAGACGTCATGGGGCATTATGGTGACAGTGGTCCAGGAGCATTGTCATGAAAGTGTTCATGGAGCAACGCGATTATCGGGAAAATGGAGCATTGTGAATACAAAGGCCATGGAGCATTGAGATAACAGAGTTCATGGAGCATTGTGATGAATGTGGTCATGGATCACTGTGATGACAAGTGTCCTGGAACCTAGTGATGACACGGTTCATACAGCCTTGAGATGACAAGGGCCAAGGCGAAATGTGATGACACGTGTCCTGGGGCATTGTGATGACATTGGTCATCTTGCATTGTGATGACGGTGGTCATGTAGAATTTTGAAATAAGGTATCATGGAGCACTGTGATGACAAAGGCCAAGGAACATTTTGATGACAAGTGTCATTGAGCAATGGGATGACACGGGAATGGAGTATTATGATGACAAGTGTTCTGGAGCATTGTGATGACAAGGGCATGGAGCATGGTGATTCCAGGGGCCATGGAGCATTGTGATGACAACGGCATGGAGCATTGTGATGACACGGACATGGAGCATTGTAATGATAGGCTATCTGGAGCATTGTGATGAAAAGGGGATGGAGCATTTTGATGACAGGGTCCAAGGAGAATTGTGCTGACAATGGCATGGAGCATTGTGATGAAAAGGGTACTGGAGCACTGTGAGGAAAGCAGTCATGGATCATTGTGATGACAGGGGTCATGGAGCTTTGTGATGACAAGGGTCATGGAGCATTGTGATGACACGGTCAAGGAACATTGTGATGACAAGAATTCTGGAGCATTGTGATGAAAGGGCATGGAGCATTGTGATCAAAGGTGACAAGGAGCATTGTGATGATATGGGCAGAGATCTTTGTGATGCCAGGGGACATGGAGCTTTTTGGTAAGAGAGGCCTTGGAGATTTGTGATGGCAGGCGTCATGGGGCATTGTGATGACAGTGGTCTTGGAGCATTGTGATGAATGTTGTCATGGAGCACTGTGATTACAGGGGCCATGGAGCACTGTGAATACAAAGGCTACTGAGCATTGAGATATCAGGGTTCATGGAGCATTGTGATGGAAGTGATCATGGATCATTGTGATGACAAGTGTCCTGGAACCTTGTGATGTCACGGTTCATGGAGCATTGTGATGTCAAGGACCATGGCGAATTGTGATGACATCTGTCATGGGGCATTGTGATGACAGTGGTCATCTAGAATTGTGATGAAAGGTATCATGGAGCACTGTGATGACAGGGGCCATGGAACATTGTGATGACAAAGGCCATGGAGCATTGTGATGACAAGTGTCATGGGGCATTTTGATGACATTGGCATGGAGCATTGTGATGACAGGGGCCATGGATCATTGTGATGACAAGTGTCATGGGGCATTTTGATGCCATTGGCATGGAGCATTATGATGACAAGAGTTCTGGAGCATTTTGATGACAAGGGCATGGAGCATTGTGATGACAGGGCCCATGGAGCATTGTGATGAAAAGGGCAGGGAACATTGTGATGACTGGGTTCATGGAGCATTGTGATGAAAGGGGCCATGGAGTATTGTGATGACAGGGGCCATGGATCATTGTGATGACAAGTGTCATGGGGCATTTTGATGCCATTGGCATGGAGCATTATGATGACAAGAGTTCTGGAGCATTTTGATGACAAAAGCCATGGAGCATTGTGATGACAAGTGTCATGGGGCATTTTGATGACATTGGCATGGAGCATTGTGATGACAGGGGCCATGGATCATTGTGATGACAAGTGTCATGGGGCATTTTGATGCCATTGGCATGGAGCATTATGATGACAAGAGTTCTGGAGCATTTTGATGACAAGGGCATGGAGCATTGTGATGACAGGGCCCATGGAGCATTGTGATGAAAAGGGCAGGGAACATTGTGATGACTGGGTTCATGGAGCATTGTGATGAAAGGGGCCATGGAGCATTGAGATGACAGGCGTCATGAGGCATGGTGATGACAGTGGTCATGGAGCATTGTGATGAAAGAGATCATGGAGCAATATGATAACAGGGGCCATGGAGCATCATGATGACATGTGTCCTGGAACACTGTGATGACACGGTTCATCGAGTATTGTGATGACAAGGGTCATAGCGAATTGTGACGACAGGTGTCATGGGGCATTGTGATGACATTGATCATGTAGGAATTGTGATGAAAGGTGTCATGGAGCACTGTGATGACTGGGGGCATGAAGCATTGTTATGAAAATTGTCCTGGATTATTGTCATGACAGCAGTCATGGAGAATTGTGATGAAAGGGATTATGCAGCATTGTGTTGACAAGGGTATGGACTATTGTGATGACAATGGTCATGGAGAAATGTGATGAAAGTTTTCATGGAACATCGTGATGAAAATGCCTGGCAGCATTGTGACTATAAAGGCCATGGAGCATTGTGATGACAAGTGTCATGGAGCATTGTAATGAAAGGTTTCATTGTGCACTGTGATGACAAGGGGGATGGAGTATTGTGATGAAACTTGTCCTGGAGCATTGTGAAAACAAAAGCCATGGAGCTTTTTGATGACAGGCATCATGGAGCATTGTGAAGAAAGGGGCCATGGGGAATTGTAATGACAATAAAGAAATGTGATGAAAATGGTCAGCGAGCGTTATGATTAAAGTGGTCATTGAGAATTGTGATGAAAAGCGACATAGAGCATTGTGATGACAAAGGCCATGGAGAACTGTGATGACCAGGGTCATGTAGCATTGTGATGACACGGTCATGGAACATTGTGATGACAAGAATTCTGGAGCATTGTGATGACAAGGGCCATGGAGCATTGTGATGCCACCGTCATGGAACATTGTGATGACAAGAATTCTGGAGCATTGTGAGGAAACAGGCATGGAGCATTGTGATTATAGGGGACATGGAGCATTGTGATGACATGGGCAGGGAACACTGTGATGACAGGTGTTATGGAGCAATGTGATGACAAGTGTCGTGGAGCATGGTGATGAGAGGGGCCTTGGAGAATTGTGATGACAGTGGTCATGGAGCATTGGGATGACATGGGCCATGGAGCATTGTGAAGACAAGATTCATGGAGCATTGTGATGACACGGGCATGAAGCATGGTGATGACAACAGACCTGGAGCATTGTGATGACAAGGGCATGGAGCATTGTGATGACAGGAGACATGGAGCATTGTCATGACATTGGCAGGGATCATTGTGATTCCAGGGATCATGGAGCATTGTGATGACAAGTGTCATGCAATATTGTGCTGACACAGATCATGGAGCATTTTGATGAGAGTGGCCTTGGAGCACAGTGATGAGAGACGTCATGGGGCATTATGGTGACAGTGGTCCAGGAGCATTGTGATGAAAGTGTTCATGGAGCAACGCGATTATCGGGAAAATGGAGCATTGTGAATACAAAGGCCATGGAGCATTGAGATAACAGAGTTCATGGAGCATTGTGATGAATGTGGTCATGGATCACTGTGATGACAAGTGTCCTGGAACCTAGTGATGACACGGTTCATACAGCCTTGAGATGACAAGGGCCAAGGCGAAATGTGATGACACGTGTCCTGGGGCATTGTGATGACATTGGTCATCTTGCATTGTGATGACGGTGGTCATGTAGAATTTTGAAATAAGGTATCATGGAGCACTGTGATGACAAAGGCCAAGGAACATTTTGATGACAAGTGTCATTGAGCAATGGGATGACACGGGAATGGAGTATTATGATGACAAGTGTTCTGGAGCATTGTGATGACAAGGGCATGGAGCATGGTGATTCCAGGGGCCATGGAGCATTGTGATGACAACGGCATGGAGCATTGTGATGACACGGACATGGAGCATTGTAATGATAGGCTATCTGGAGCATTGTGATGAAAAGGGGATGGAGCATTTTGATGACAGGGTCCAAGGAGAATTGTGCTGACAATGGCATGGAGCATTGTGATGAAAAGGGTACTGGAGCACTGTGAGGAAAGCAGTCATGGATCATTGTGATGACAGGGGTCATGGAGCTTTGTGATGACAAGGGTCATGGAGCATTGTGATGACACGGTCAAGGAACATTGTGATGACAAGAATTCTGGAGCATTGTGATGAAAGGGCATGGAGCATTGTGATCAAAGGTGACAAGGAGCATTGTGATGATATGGGCAGAGATCTTTGTGATGCCAGGGGACATGGAGCTTTTTGGTAAGAGAGGCCTTGGAGATTTGTGATGGCAGGCGTCATGGGGCATTGTGATGACAGTGGTCTTGGAGCATTGTGATGAATGTTGTCATGGAGCACTGTGATTACAGGGGCCATGGAGCACTGTGAATACAAAGGCTATGGAGCATTGAGATGTCAGGGTTCATGGAGCATTGTGATGGAAGTGATCATGGATCATTGTGATGACAAGTGTCCTGGAACCTTGTGATGTCACGGTTCATGGAGCATTGTGATGTCAAGGACCATGGCGAATTGTGATGACATCTGTCATAGGGCATTGTGATGACAGTGGTCATCTAGAATTGTGATGAAAGGTATCATGGAGCACTGTGATGACAGGGGCCATGGAACATTGTGATGACAAAGGCCATGGAGCATTGTGATGACAAGTGTCATGGGGCATTTTGATGACATTGGCATGGAGCATTGTGATGACAGGGGCCATGGAACATTGTGATGACAAGTGTCATGGGGCATTTTGATGCCATTGGCATGGAGCATTATGATGACAAGAGTTCTGGAGCATTTTGATGACAAGGGCATGGAGCATTGTGATGACAGGGCCCATGGAGCATTGTGATGAAAAGGGCAGGGAACATTGTGATGACTGGGTTCATGGAGCATTGTGATGAAAGGGGCCATGGAGCATTGAGATGACAGGCGTCATGAGGCATGGTGATGACAGTGGTCATGGAGCATTGTGATGAAAGAGATCATGGAGCAATATGATAACAGGGGCCATGGAGCATTGTGATGACATGTGTCCTGGAACACTGTGATGACACGGTTCATCGAGTATTGTGATGACAAGGGTCATAGCGAATTGTGACGACAGGTGTCATGGGGCATTGTGATGACATTGATCATCTAGGAATTGTGATGAAAGGTGTCATGGAGCACTGTGATGACAGGGGGCATGAAGCATTGTTATGAAAATTGTCCTGGATTATTGTGATGACAGCAGTCATGGAGAATTGTGATGAAAGGGATTATGCAGCATTGTGTTGACAAGGGTATGGACTATTGTGATGACAATGGTCATGGAGAAATGTGATGAAAGTTTTCATGGAACATCGTGATGAAAATGCCTGGGAGCATTGTGACTATAAAGGCCATGGAGCATTGTGATGACAAGTGTCATGGAGCATTGTAATGAAAGGTTTCATTGTGCACTGTGATGACAAGGGGGATGGAGTATTGTGATGAAACTGGTCCTGGAACATTGTGAAAACAAAAGCCATGGAGCTTTGTGATGACAGGCATCATGGAGCATTGTGAAGAAAGGGGCCATGGGGAATTGTAATGACAGAGAAATGTGAGGAAAATGGTCAGCGAGCGTTATGATTAAATTGGTCATTGAGAATTGTGATGAAAAGCGACATAGAGCATTGTGATGACAAAGGTCATGGAGAACTGTGATGACCAGGGTCATGTAGCATTGTGATGACACGGTCATGGAACATTGTGATGACAAGAATTCTGGAGCATTGTGATGACAAGGGCCATGGAGCATTGTGATGCCACCGTCATGGAACATTGTGATGACAAGAATTCTGGAGCATTGTGAGGAAACAGGCATGGAGCATTGTGATTATAGGGGACATGGAGCATTGTGATGACATGGGCAGGGAACACTGTGATGACAGGTGTTATGGAGCAATGTGATGACAAGTGTCGTGGAGCATTGTGATGAGAGGGGCCTTGGAGAATTGTGATGACAGTGGTCATGGAGCATTGGGATGACATGGGCCATGGAGCATTGTGAAGACAAGATTCATGGAGCATTGTGATGACACGGGCATGAAGCATGGTGATGACAACAGACCTGGAGCATTGTGATGACAAGGGCATGGAGCATTGTGATGACAGGAGACATGGAGCATTGTCATGACATTGGCAGGGATCATTGTGATTCCAGGGATCATGGAGCATTGTGATGACAAGTGTCATGCAATATTGTGCTGACACAGATCATGGAGCATTTTGATGAGAGTGGCCTTGGAGCACAGTGATGAGAGACGTCATGGGGCATTATGGTGACAGTGGTCCAGGAGCATTGTGATGAAAGTGTTCATGGAGCAACGCGATTATCGGGAAAATGGAGCATTGTGAATACAAAGGCCATGGAGCATTGAGATAACAGAGTTCATGGAGCATTGTGATGAATGTGGTCATGGATCACTGTGATGACAAGTGTCCTGGAACCTAGTGATGACACGGTTCATACAGCCTTGAGATGACAAGGGCCAAGGCGAAATGTGATGACACGTGTCCTGGGGCATTGTGATGACATTGGTCATCTTGCATTGTGATGACGGTGGTCATGTAGAATTTTGAAATAAGGTATCATGGAGCACTGTGATGACAAAGGCCAAGGAACATTTTGATGACAAGTGTCATTGAGCAATGGGATGACACGGGAATGGAGTATTATGATGACAAGTGTTCTGGAGCATTGTGATGACAAGGGCATGGAGCATGGTGATTACAGGGGCCATGGAGCATTGTGATGACAACGGCATGCAGCATTGTGATGGCACGGACATGGAGCATTGTAATGATAGGCTATCTGGAGCATTGTGATGAAAAGGGGATGGAGCATTTTGATGACAGGGTCCAAGGAGAATTGTGCTGACAATGGCATGGAGCATTGTGATGAAAAGGGTACTGGAGCACTGTGAGGAAAGCAGTCATGGATCATTGTGATGACAGGGGTCATGGAGCTTTGTGATGACAAGGGTCATGGAGCATTGTGATGACACGGTCAAGGAACATTGTGATGACAAGAATTCTGGAGCATTGTGATGAAAGGGCATGGAGCATTGTGATCAAAGGTGACAAGGAGCATTGTGATGATATGGGCAGAGATCTTTGTGATGCCAGGGGACATGGAGCTTTTTGGTAAGAGAGGCCTTGGAGATTTGTGATGGCAGGCGTCATGGGGCATTGTGATGACAGTGGTCTTGGAGCATTGTGATGAATGTTGTCATGGAGCACTGTGATTACAGGGGCCATGGAGCACTGTGAATACAAAGGCTATGGAGCATTGAGATGTCAGGGTTCATGGAGCATTGTGATGGAAGTGATCATGGATCATTGTGATGACAAGTGTCCTGGAACCTTGTGATGTCACGGTTCATGGAGCATTGTGATGTCAAGGACCATGGCGAATTGTGATGACATCTGTCATGGGGCATTGTGATGACAGTGGTCATCTAGAATTGTGATGAAAGGTATCATGGAGCACTGTGATGACAGGGGCCATGGAACATTGTGATGACAAAGGCCATGGAGCATTGTGATGACAAGTGTCATGGGGCATTTTGATGACATTGGCATGGAGCATTGTGATGACAGGGGCCATGGATCATTGTGATGACAAGTGTCATGGGGCATTTTGATGCCATTGGCATGGAGCATTATGATGACAAGAGTTCTGGAGCATTTTGATGACAAGGGCATGGAGCATTGTGATGACAGGGCCCATGGAGCATTGTGATGAAAAGGGCAGGGAACATTGTGATGACTGGGTTCATGGAGCATTGTGATGAAAGGGGCCATGGAGCATTGAGATGACAGGCGTCATGAGGCATGGTGATGACAGTGGTCATGGAGCATTGTGATGAAAGAGATCATGGAGCAATATGATAACAGGGGCCATGGAGCATCGTGATGACATGTGTCCTGGAACACTGTGATGACACGGTTCATCGAGTATTGTGATGACAAGGGTCATAGCGAATTGTGACGACAGGTGTCATGGGGCATTGTGATGACATTGATCATGTAGGAATTGGGATGAAAGGTGTCATGGAGCACTGTGATGACTGGGGGCATGAAGCATTGTTATGAAAATTGTCCTGGATTATTGTGATGACAGCAGTCATGGAGAATTGTGATGAAAGGGATTATGCAGCATTGTGTTGACAAGGGTATGGACTATTGTGATGACAATGGTCATGGAGAAATGTGATGAAAGTTTTCATGGAACATCGTGATGAAAATGCCTGGCAGCATTGTGACTATAAAGGCCATGGAGCATTGTGATGACAAGTGTCATGGAGCATTGTAATGAAAGGTTTCATTGTGCACTGTGATGACAAGGGGGATGGAGTATTGTGATGAAACTGGTCCTGGAGCATTGTGAAAACAAAAGCCATGGAGCTTTGTGATGACAGGCATCATGGAGCATTGTGAAGAAAGGGGCCATGGGGAATTGTAATGACAGAGAAATGTGAGGAAAATGGTCAGCGAGCGTTATGATTAAATTGGTCATTGAGAATTGTGATGAAAAGCGACATAGAGCATTGTGATGACAAAGGTCATGGAGAACTGTGATGACCAGGGTCATGTAGCATTGTGATGACACGGTCATGGAACATTGTGATGACAAGAATTCTGGAGCATTGTGATGACAAGGGCCATGGAGCATTGTGATGCCACCGTCATGGAACATTGTGATGACAAGAATTCTGGAGCATTGTGAGGAAACAGGCATGGAGCATTGTGATTATAGGGGACATGGAGCATTGTGATGACATGGGCAGGGAACACTGTGATGACAGGTGTTATGGAGCAATGTGATGACAAGTGTCGTGGAGCATTGTGATGAGAGGGGCCTTGGAGAATTGTGATGACAGTGGTCATGGAGCATTGGGATGACATGGGCCATGGAGCATTGTGAAGACAAGATTCATGGAGCATTGTGATGACACGGGCATGAAGCATGGTGATGACAACAGACCTGGAGCATTGTGATGACAAGGGCATGGAGCATTGTGATGACAGGAGACATGGAGCAGTGTCATGACATTGGCAGGGATCATTGTGATTCCAGGGATCATGGAGCATTGTGATGACAAGTGTCATGCAATATTGTGCTGACACAGATCATGGAGCATTTTGATGAGAGTGGCCTTGGAGCACAGTGATGAGAGACGTCATGGGGCATTATGGTGACAGTGGTCCAGGAGCATTGTGATGAAAGTGTTCATGGAGCAACGCGATTATCGGGAAAATGGAGCATTGTGAATACAAAGGCCATGGAGCATTGAGATAACAGAGTTCATGGAGCATTGTGATGAATGTGGTCATGGATCACTGTGATGACAAGTGTCCTGGAACCTAGTGATGACACGGTTCATACAGCCTTGAGATGACAAGGGCCAAGGCGAAATGTGATGACACGTGTCCTGGGGCATTGTGATGACATTGGTCATCTTGCATTGTGATGACGGTGGTCATGTAGAATTTTGAAATAAGGTATCATGGAGCACTGTGATGACAAAGGCCAAGGAACATTTTGATGACAAGTGTCATTGAGCAATGGGATGACACGGGAATGGAGTATTATGATGACAAGTGTTCTGGAGCATTGTGATGACAAGGGCATGGAGCATGGTGATTACAGGGGCCATGGAGCATTGTGATGACAACGGCATGCAGCATTGTGATGGCACGGACATGGAGCATTGTAATGATAGGCTATCTGGAGCATTGTGATGAAAAGGGGATGGAGCATTTTGATGACAGGGTCCAAGGAGAATTGTGCTGACAATGGCATGGAGCATTGTGATGAAAAGGGTACTGGAGCACTGTGAGGAAAGCAGTCATGGATCATTGTGATGACAGGGGTCATGGAGCTTTGTGATGACAAGGGTCATGGAGCATTGTGATGACACGGTCAAGGAACATTGTGATGACAAGAATTCTGGAGCATTGTGATGAAAGGGCATGGAGCATTGTGATCAAAGGTGACAAGGAGCATTGTGATGATATGGGCAGAGATCTTTGTGATGCCAGGGGACATGGAGCTTTTTGGTAAGAGAGGCCTTGGAGATTTGTGATGGCAGGCGTCATGGGGCATTGTGATGACAGTGGTCTTGGAGCATTGTGATGAATGTTGTCATGGAGCACTGTGATTACAGGGGCCATGGAGCACTGTGAATACAAAGGCTATGGAGCATTGAGATGTCAGGGTTCATGGAGCATTGTGATGGAAGTGATCATGGATCATTGTGATGACAAGTGTCCTGGAACCTTGTGATGTCACGGTTCATGGAGCATTGTGATGTCAAGGACCATGGCGAATTGTGATGACATCTGTCATGGGGCATTGTGATGACAGTGGTCATCTAGAATTGTGATGAAAGGTATCATGGAGCACTGTGATGACAGGGGCCATGGAACATTGTGATGACAAAGGCCATGGAGCATTGTGATGACAAGTGTCATGGGGCATTTTGATGACATTGGCATGGAGCATTGTGATGACAGGGGCCATGGATCATTGTGATGACAAGTGTCATGGGGCATTTTGATGCCATTGGCATGGAGCATTATGATGACAAGAGTTCTGGAGCATTTTGATGACAAGGGCATGGAGCATTGTGATGACAGGGCCCATGGAGCATTGTGATGAAAAGGGCAGGGAACATTGTGATGACTGGGTTCATGGAGCATTGTGATGAAAGGGGCCATGGAGCATTGAGATGACAGGCGTCATGAGGCATGGTGATGACAGTGGTCATGGAGCATTGTGATGAAAGAGATCATGGAGCAATATGATAACAGGGGCCATGGAGCATCGTGATGACATGTGTCCTGGAACACTGTGATGACACGGTTCATCGAGTATTGTGATGACAAGGGTCATAGCGAATTGTGACGACAGGTGTCATGGGGCATTGTGATGACATTGATCATGTAGGAATTGTGATGAAAGGTGTCATGGAGCACTGTGATGACTGGGGGCATGAAGCATTGTTATGAAAATTGTCCTGGATTATTGTGATGACAGCAGTCATGGAGAATTGTGATGAAAGGGATTATGCAGCATTGTGTTGACAAGGGTATGGACTATTGTGATGACAATGGTCATGGAGAAATGTGATGAAAGTTTTCATGGAACATCGTGATGAAAATGCCTGGCAGCATTGTGACTATAAAGGCCATGCAGCATTGTGATGACAAGTGTCATGGAGCATTGTAATGAAAGGTTTCATTGTGCACTGTGATGACAAGGGGGATGGAGTATTGTGATGAAACTTGTCCTGGAGCATTGTGAAAACAAAAGCCATGGAGCTTTTTGATGACAGGCATCATGGAGCATTGTGAAGAAAGGGGCCATGGGGAATTGTAATGACAATAAAGAAATGTGATGAAAATGGTCAGCGAGCGTTATGATTAAAGTGGTCATTGAGAATTGTGATGAAAAGCGACATAGAGCATTGTGATGACAAAGGCCATGGAGAACTGTGATGACCAGGGTCATGTAGCATTGTGATGACACGGTCATGGAACATTGTGATGACAAGAATTCTGGAGCATTGTGATGACAAAGGCCATGGAGCATTGTGATGCCACCGTCATGGAACATTGTGATGACAAGAATTCTGGAGCATTGTGAGGAAACAGGCAAGGAGCATTGTGATTATAGGGGACATGGAGCATTGTGATGACATGGGCAGGGAAGACTGTGATGACAGGTGTTATGGAGCAATGTGATGACAAGTGTCGTGGAGCATTGTGATGAGAGGGGCCTTGGAGAATTGTGATGACAGTGGTCATGGAGCATTGGGATGACATGGGCCATGGAGCATTGTGAAGACAAGATTCATGGAGCATTGTGATGACACGGGCATGAAGCATGGTGATGACAACAGACCTGGAGCATTGTGATGACAAGGGCATGGAGCATTGTGATGACAGGAGACATGGAGCATTGTCATGACATTGGCAGGGATCATTGTGATTCCAGGGATCATGGAGCATTGTGATGACAAGTGTCATGCAATATTGTGCTGACACAGATCATGGAGCATTTTGATGAGAGTGGCCTTGGAGCACAGTGATGAGAGACGTCATGGGGCATTATGGTGACAGTGGTCCAGGAGCATTGTGATGAAAGTGTTCATGGAGCAACGCGATTATCGGGAAAATGGAGCATTGTGAATACAAAGGCCATGGAGCATTGAGATAACAGAGTTCATGGAGCATTGTGATGAATGTGGTCATGGATCACTGTGATGACAAGTGTCCTGGAACCTAGTGATGACACGGTTCATACAGCCTTGAGATGACAAGGGCCAAGGCGAAATGTGATGACACGTGTCCTGGGGCATTGTGATGACATTGGTCATCTTGCATTGTGATGACGGTGGTCATGTAGAATTTTGAAATAAGGTATCATGGAGCACTGTGATGACAAAGGCCAAGGAACATTTTGATGACAAGTGTCATTGAGCAATGGGATGACACGGGAATGGAGTATTATGATGACAAGTGTTCTGGAGCATTGTGATGACAAGGGCATGGAGCATGGTGATTCCAGGGGCCATGGAGCATTGTGATGACAACGGCATGGAGCATTGTGATGACACGGACATGGAGCATTGTAATGATAGGCTATCTGGAGCATTGTGATGAAAAGGGGATGGAGCATTTTGATGACAGGGTCCAAGGAGAATTGTGCTGACAATGGCATGGAGCATTGTGATGAAAAGGGTACTGGAGCACTGTGAGGAAAGCAGTCATGGATCATTGTGATGACAGGGGTCATGGAGCTTTGTGATGACAAGGGTCATGGAGCATTGTGATGACACGGTCAAGGAACATTGTGATGACAAGAATTCTGGAGCATTGTGATGAAAGGGCATGGAGCATTGTGATCAAAGGTGACAAGGAGCATTGTGATGATATGGGCAGAGATCTTTGTGATGCCAGGGGACATGGAGCTTTTTGGTAAGAGAGGCCTTGGAGATTTGTGATGGCAGGCGTCATGGGGCATTGTGATGACAGTGGTCTTGGAGCATTGTGATGAATGTTGTCATGGAGCACTGTGATTACAGGGGCCATGGAGCACTGTGAATACAAAGGCTATGGAGCATTGAGATGTCAGGGTTCATGGAGCATTGTGATGGAAGTGATCATGGATCATTGTGATGACAAGTGTCCTGGAACCTTGTGATGTCACGGTTCATGGAGCATTGTGATGTCAAGGACCATGGCGAATTGTGATGACATCTGTCATAGGGCATTGTGATGACAGTGGTCATCTAGAATTGTGATGAAAGGTATCATGGAGCACTGTGATGACAGGGGCCATGGAACATTGTGATGACAAAGGCCATGGAGCATTGTGATGACAAGTGTCATGGGGCATTTTGATGACATTGGCATGGAGCATTGTGATGACAGGGGCCATGGAACATTGTGATGACAAGTGTCATGGGGCATTTTGATGCCATTGGCATGGAGCATTATGATGACAAGAGTTCTGGAGCATTTTGATGACAAGGGCATGGAGCATTGTGATGACAGGGCCCATGGAGCATTGTGATGAAAAGGGCAGGGTACATTGTGATGACTGGGTTCATGGAGCATTGTGATGAAAGGGGCCATGGAGCATTGAGATGACAGGCGTCATGAGGCATGGTGATGACAGTGGTCATGGAGCATTGTGATGAAAGAGATCATGGAGCAATATGATAACAGGGGCCATGGAGCATTGTGATGACAGGTGTATTGGAGCATTGTGATGAAAGTCGTCATGGATCATCGTGATGACATGTGTCCTGGAACACTGTGATGACACGGTTCATCGAGTATTGTGATGACAAGGGTCATAGCGAATTGTGACGACAGGTGTCATGGGGCATTGTGATGACATTGATCATCTAGGAATTGTGATGAAAGGTGTCATGGAGCACTGTGATGACAGGGGGCATGAAGCATTGTTATGAAAATTGTCCTGGATTATTGTGATGACAGCAGTCATGGAGAATTGTGATGAAAGGGATTATGCAGCATTGTGTTGACAAGGGTATGGACTATTGTGATGACAATGGTCATGGAGAAATGTGATGAAAGTTTTCATGGAACATCGTGATGAAAATGCCTGTGAGCATTGTGACTATAAAGGCCATGGAGCATTGTGATGACAAGTGTCATGGAGCATTGTAATGAAAGGTTTCATTGTGCACTGTGATGACAAGGGGGATGGAGTATTGTGATGAAACTGGTCCTGGAGCATTGTGAAAACAAAAGCCATGGAGCTTTGTGATGACAGGCATCATGGAGCATTGTGAAGAAAGGGGCCATGGGGAATTGTAATGACAGAGAAATGTGAGGAAAATGGTCAGCGAGCGTTATGATTAAATTGGTCATTGAGAATTGTGATGAAAAGCGACATAGAGCATTGTGATGACAAAGGTCATGGAGAACTGTGATGACCAGGGTCATGTAGCATTGTGATGCCACGGTCATGGAACATTGTGATGACAAGAATTCTGGAGCATTGTGAGGAAACAGGCATGGAGCATTGTGATTATAGGGGACATGGAGCATTGTGATGACATGGGAAGGGAACACTGTGATGACAGGTGTTATGGAGCAATGTGATGACAAGTGTCGTGGAGCATTGTGATGAGAGGGGCCTTGGAGAATTGTGATGACAGTGGTCATGGAGCATTGGGATGACATGGGCCATGGAGCATTGTGAAGACAAGATTCATGGAGCATTGTGATGACACGGGCATGAAGCATGGTGATGACAACAGACCTGGAGCATTGTGATGACAAGGGCATGGAGCATTGTGATGACAGGAGACATGGAGCATTGTCATGACATTGGCAGGGATCATTGTGATTCCAGGGATCATGGAGCATTGTGATGACAAGTGTCATGCAATATTGTGCTGACACAGATCATGGAGCATTTTGATGAGAGTGGCCTTGGAGCACAGTGATGAGAGACGTCATGGGGCATTATGGTGACAGTGGTCCAGGAGCATTGTGATGAAAGTGTTCATGGAGCAACGCGATTATCGGGAAAATGGAGCATTGTGAATACAAAGGCCATGGAGCATTGAGATAACAGAGTTCATGGAGCATTGTGATGAATGTGGTCATGGATCACTGTGATGACAAGTGTCCTGGAACCTAGTGATGACACGGTTCATACAGCCTTGAGATGACAAGGGCCAAGGCGAAATGTGATGACACGTGTCCTGGGGCATTGTGATGACATTGGTCATCTTGCATTGTGATGACGGTGGTCATGTAGAATTTTGAAATAAGGTATCATGGAGCACTGTGATGACAAAGGCCAAGGAACATTTTGATGACAAGTGTCATTGAGCAATGGGATGACACGGGAATGGAGTATTATGATGACAAGTGTTCTGGAGCATTGTGATGACAAGGGCATGGAGCATGGTGATTCCAGGGGCCATGGAGCATTGTGATGACAACGGCATGCAGCATTGTGATGGCACGGACTTGGAGCATTGTAATGATAGGCTATCTGGAGCATTGTGATGAAAAGGGGATGGAGCATTTTGATGACAGGGTCCAAGGAGAATTGTGCTGACAATGGCATGGAGCATTGTGATGAAAAGGGTACTGGAGCACTGTGAGGAAAGCAGTCATGGATCATTGTGATGACAGGGGTCATGGAGCTTTGTGATGACAAGGGTCATGGAGCATTGTGATGACACGGTCAAGGAACATTGTGATGACAAGAATTCTGGAGCATTGTGATGAAAGGGCATGGAGCATTGTGATCAAAGGTGACAAGGAGCATTGTGATGATATGGGCAGAGATCTTTGTGATGCCAGGGGACATGGAGCTTTTTGGTAAGAGAGGCCTTGGAGATTTGTGATGGCAGGCGTCATGGGGCATTGTGATGACAGTGGTCTTGGAGCATTGTGATGAATGTTGTCATGGAGCACTGTGATTACAGGGGCCATGGAGCACTGTGAATACAAAGGCTATGGAGCATTGAGATGTCAGGGTTCATGGAGCATTGTGATGGAAGTGATCATGGATCATTGTGATGACAAGTGTCCTGGAACCTTGTGATGTCACGGTTCATGGAGCATTGTGATGTCAAGGACCATGGCGAATTGTGATGACATCTGTCATGGGGCATTGTGATGACAGTGGTCATCTAGAATTGTGATGAAAGGTATCATGGAGCACTGTGATGACAGGGGCCATGGAACATTGTGATGACAAAGGCCATGGAGCATTGTGATGACAAGTGTCATGGGGCATTTTGATGACATTGGCATGGAGCATTGTGATGACAGGGGCCATGGATCATTGTGATGACAAGTGTCATGGGGCATTTTGATGCCATTGGCATGGAGCATTATGATGACAAGAGTTCTGGAGCATTTTGATGACAAGGGCATGGAGCATTGTGATGACAGGGCCCATGGAGCATTGTGATGAAAAGGGCAGGGAACATTGTGATGACTGGGTTCATGGAGCATTGTGATGAAAGGGGCCATGGAGCATTGAGATGACAGGCGTCATGAGGCATGGTGATGACAGTGGTCATGGAGCATTGTGATGAAAGAGATCATGGAGCAATATGATAACAGGGGCCATGGAGCATTGTGATGACAGGTGTATTGGAGCATTGTGATGAAAGTCGTCATGGATCATCGTGATGACATGTGTCCTGGAACACTGTGATGACACGGTTCATCGAGTATTGTGATGACAAGGGTCATAGCGAATTGTGACGACAGGTGTCATGGGGCATTGTGATGACATTGATCATCTAGGAATTGTGATGAAAGGTGTCATGGAGCACTGTGATGACAGGGGGCATGAAGCATTGTTATGAAAATTGTCCTGGATTATTGTGATGACAGCAGTCATGGAGAATTGTGATGAAAGGGATTATGCAGCATTGTGTTGACAAGGGTATGGACTATTGTGATGACAATGGTCATGGAGAAATGTGATGAAAGTTTTCATGGAACATCGTGATGAAAATGCCTGTGAGCATTGTGACTATAAAGGCCATGGAGCATTGTGATGACAAGTGTCATGGAGCATTGTAATGAAAGGTTTCATTGTGCACTGTGATGACAAGGGGGATGGAGTATTGTGATGAAACTGGTCCTGGAGCATTGTGAAAACAAAAGCCATGGAGCTTTGTGATGACAGGCATCATGGAGCATTGTGAAGAAAGGGGCCATGGGGAATTGTAATGACAGAGAAATGTGAGGAAAATGGTCAGCGAGCGTTATGATTAAATTGGTCATTGAGAATTGTGATGAAAAGCGACATAGAGCATTGTGATGACAAAGGTCATGGAGAACTGTGATGACCAGGGTCATGTAGCATTGTGATGACACGGTCATGGAACATTGTGATGACAAGAATTCTGGAGCATTGTGATGACAAGGGCCATGGAGCATTGTGATGCCACTGTCATGGAACATTGTGATGACAAGAATTCTGGAGCATTGTGAGGAAACAGGCATGGAGCATTGTGATTATAGGGGACATGGAGCATTGTGATGACATGGGCAGGGACCACTGTGATGACAGGTGTTATGGAGCAATGTGATGACAAGTGTCGTGGAGCATTGTGATGAGAGGGGCCTTGGAGAATTGTGATGACAGTGGTCATGGAGCATTGGGATGACATGGGCCATGGAGCATTGTGAAGACAAGATTCATGGAGCATTGTGATGACACGGGCATGAAGCATGGTGATGACAACAGACCTGGAGCATTGTGATGACAAGGGCATGGAGCATTGTGATGACAGGAGACATGGAGCATTGTCATGACATTGGCAGGGATCATTGTGATTCCAGGGATCATGGAGCATTGTGATGACAAGTGTCATGCAATATTGTGCTGACACAGATCATGGAGCATTTTGATGAGAGTGGCCTTGGAGCACAGTGATGAGAGACGTCATGGGGCATTATGGTGACAGTGGTCCAGGAGCATTGTGATGAAAGTGTTCATGGAGCAACGCGATTATCGGGAAAATGGAGCATTGTGAATACAAAGGCCATGGAGCATTGAGATAACAGAGTTCATGGAGCATTGTGATGAATGTGGTCTTGGATCACTGTGATGACAAGTGTCCTGGAACCTAGTGATGACACGGTTCATACAGCCTTGAGATGACAAGGGCCAAGGCGAAATGTGATGACACGTGTCCTGGGGCATTGTGATGACATTGGTCATCTTGCATTGTGATGACGGTGGTCATGTAGAATTTTGAAATAAGGTATCATGGAGCACTGTGATGACAAAGGCCAAGGAACATTTTGATGACAAGTGTCATTGAGCAATGGGATGACACGGGAATGGAGTATTATGATGACAAGTGTTCTGGAGCATTGTGATGACAAGGGCATGGAGCATGGTGATTACAGGGGCCATGGAGCATTGTGATGACAACGGCATGCAGCATTGTGATGACACGGACATGGAGCATTGTAATGATAGGCTATCTGGAGCATTGTGATGAAAAGGGGATGGAGCATTTTGATGACAGGGTCCAAGGAGAATTGTGCTGACAATGGCATGGAGCATTGTGATGAAAAGGGTACTGGAGCACTGTGAGGAAAGCAGTCATGGATCATTGTGATGACAGGGGTCATGGAGCTTTGTGATGACAAGGGTCATGGAGCATTGTGATGACACGGTCAAGGAACATTGTGATGACAAGAATTCTGGAGCATTGTGATGAAAGGGCATGGAGCATTGTGATCAAAGGTGACAAGGAGCATTGTGATGATATGGGCAGAGATCTTTGTGATGCCAGGGGACATGGAGCTTTTTGGTAAGAGAGGCCTTGGAGATTTGTGATGGCAGGCGTCATGGGGCATTGTGATGACAGTGGTCTTGGAGCATTGTGATGAATGTTGTCATGGAGCACTGTGATTACAGGGGCCATGGAGCACTGTGAATACAAAGGCTATGGAGCATTGAGATGTCAGGGTTCATGGAGCATTGTGATGGAAGTGATCATGGATCATTGTGATGACAAGTGTCCTGGAACCTTGTGATGTCACGGTTCATGGAGCATTGTGATGTCAAGGACCATGGCGAATTGTGATGACATCTGTCATGGGGCATTGTGATGACAGTGGTCATCTAGAATTGTGATGAAAGGTATCATGGAGCACTGTGATGACAGGGGCCATGGAACATTGTGATGACAAAGGCCATGGAGCATTGTGATGACAAGTGTCATGGGGCATTTTGATGACATTGGCATGGAGCATTGTGATGACAGGGGCCATGGATCATTGTGATGACAAGTGTCATGGGGCATTTTGATGCCATTGGCATGGAGCATTATGATGACAAGAGTTCTGGAGCATTTTGATGACAAGGGCATGGAGCATTGTGATGACAGGGCCCATGGAGCATTGTGATGAAAAGGGCAGGGAACATTGTGATGACTGGGTTCATGGAGCATTGTGATGAAAGGGGCCATGGAGCATTGAGATGACAGGCGTCATGAGGCATGGTGATGACAGTGGTCATGGAGCATTGTGATGAAAGAGATCATGGAGCAATATGATAACAGGGGCCATGGAGCATCGTGATGACATGTGTCCTGGAACACTGTGATGACACGGTTCATCGAGTATTGTGATGACAAGGGTCATAGCGAATTGTGACGACAGGTGTCATGGGGCATTGTGATGACATTGATCATGTAGGAATTGTGATGAAAGGTGTCATGGAGCACTGTGATGACTGGGGGCATGAAGCATTGTTATGAAAATTGTCCTGGATTATTGTGATGACAGCAGTCATGGAGAATTGTGATGAAAGGGATTATGCAGCATTGTGTTGACAAGGGTATGGACTATTGTGATGACAATGGTCATGGAGAAATGTGATGAAAGTTTTCATGGAACATCGTGATGAAAATGCCTGGCAGCATTGTGACTATAAAGGCCATGCAGCATTGTGATGACAAGTGTCATGGAGCATTGTAATGAAAGGTTTCATTGTGCACTGTGATGACAAGGGGGATGGAGTATTGTGATGAAACTTGTCCTGGAGCATTGTGAAAACAAAAGCCATGGAGCTTTTTTTTTTTCATCTTGATCTTTTGTTAGCACTTTTATGAGTTCATCAGTTTTTCATTAGAGTTCTGAAAATGCTTATTCATTCAGTTCAGCAGTACAGTCTGTTACCAGAAACCTGTACTTGTCAGAGTCTTTTCCATGTATTTCTTTTTTTTTTTTTTTTTCTTACTTCCACAGTTTATTTTCAAAACCCACTGTTGAATTGTTTTTTTTTTTTTTTTTTTTTTTTTTTTTCACACACACACACACTGTATTTTATTTTTACAAGAGATAAATCGACTGACACCAAGCATTGTACATGGATGACCACAACAAAAGCAACAATGATTGCAATTACCAAACATGAAACACACTCATACTATGTCATAGTATTGACATTCAGTCCAGTAATCCTCCACTGTAACAGCTCCTTTACTTTGCAGTGAAAATTGATTTGTATATTCTTTGCCTCTGAGTCCTTGTGGAATTTTTTTTTTTTTTTTAAATTCAGACAGAAAGTCACAAAAATTATACTCATCCTCATCAGTTCACTCAGTCCCGTGTAATTAATTTTTTTTTTTTCATCTTGATCTTTTGTTAGCACTTTTATGAGTTCATCAGTTTTTCATTAGAGTTCTGAAAATGCTTATTCATTCAGTTCAGCAGTACAGTCTGTTACCAGAAACCTGTACTTGTCAGAGTCTTTTCCATGTATTTCTTGAAGATGAAACCCTTTTATAGGAACATATTTGCAAAATCATCAGAGTACACCCAGAACTGTCTGTAAATGACAAAAGACTTAAAAATGACCACAGTTAAAGATTTGATGACAGTTCATAATAATGCAGTTGACAAGAAAATTAGTTATTTCTGAGATATACATTTTAAAGTAATAACTAGGATTATTACTTATAACATTATACCATAACATATAAGATTTTTAGAAATTTCATGTAATGTCTGAAACATTTATATTGACATATTTCCATACATATTTCCATACAAGTACAAATATAAGATTTTTAGAAATTTCATGTAATGTCTGAAACATTTATATTAACATATTTCCATACATATTTCCATACAAATACAAATATGATTTTTAGAAATTTCATGTAATGTCTGAAACATTTATATTAACATATTTCCATATATATTTCCATACAAATACAAATATAAGATTTTTAGAAATTTCATGTAATGTCTGAAACATTTATATTAACATGTTTCCATACAAATAACCCAATGAAAGTTTAGTATTAGTTGTTTTGTTTGTTTTTTTATACTGCAGGTTCTTATTAGGCATCAATTTTATACACATCAGTGTATACATGTCAGTCCCAATCGCCCAATTCAGCACAGCACCATCCCCACCCCACCGCAGTTTTCCCCCCTTGGTATCCATATGTCCATTCTCTACATCTGTGTCTCAACTTCTGCCCTGCAAACTGGCTCATCTGTACCATTTTTCTAGGTTCCACATACATGCATTAATATACGATATTTGTTTTTCTCTTTCTGACTTACTTCACTCTGTATGACAGTCTCTAGATCCATCCACGTCTCAACAAATGACTCAATTTCGTTCCTTTTTATGGCTGAGTAATATTCCATTGTATATATGTACCACATCTTCTTTATCCATTCGTCTGTTGATGGGCATTTAGGTTGCTTCCATGACCTGGCTATTGTAAATAGTGCTGCAATGAACATTCGGGTGCATGTGTCTTTTTGAATTACGGTTTTCTCTGGGTATATGCCCAGTAGTGGGATTGCTGGGTCATATGGTAATTCTATTTTTAGTTTTTTAAGGAACCTCCATATTGTTCTCCATAGTGGCTGTATCAATTTACATTCCCACCAACAGTGCAAGAGGGTTCCCTTTTCACCACACCCTCTCCAGCATTTGTTGTTTGTAGATTTTCTGATGATGCCCATTCTAACAGGAGTGAGGTGATACCTCATTGTAGTTTTGATTTGCATTTCTCTAATAATTAGTGATGTTGAGCATCTTTTCATGTGCTTCGTGGCCATCTGTATGTCTTCTTTGGAGAAATGTCTGTTTAGGTCTTCTGCCCATTTTTGGATTGGGGTGTTTGTTTCTTTGATATTGAGCTGAATGAGCTGTTTATATATTTTGGAGATTAATCCTTTGTCCGTTGATTCATTTGCAAATATTTTCTCCCATTCTGAGGGTTGTCTTTTCGTCTTGTTTATGGTTTCCTTTGCTGTGCAAAAGCTTTGAAGTTTCATTAGGTCCCACTTGTTTATTTTTGTTTTTATTTCCATTACTCTAGGAGGTGGATCAAAAAAGATCTTGCTGTGATTTATGTCAAAGAGTGTTCTTCCTATGTTTTCCTCTAAGAGTTTTATAGTGTCCAGTCTTATATTTAGGTCTCTAATCCATTTTGAGTTTATTTTTGTGTATGGTGTTAGGGAGTATTCTAATTTCATTCTTTTACATGTAGCTGTCCAGTTTTCCCAGCACCACTTATTGAAGAGACTGTCTTTTCTCCATTGTATATCTTTGCCTCCTTTGTCATAGATTAGTTGACCATAGGTGCGTGGGTTAATGTCTGGGCTTTCTATCTTGTTCCATTGATCTATGTTTCTGTTTTTGTGCCAGTACCATATTGTCTTGATTACTGTAGCTTTGTAGTATAGTCTGAAGTCAGGGAGTCTGATTCCTCCAGCTCCATTTTTTTGCCTCAAGACTGCTTTGCCTATTCGGGGTCTTTTGTGTCTCCATACAAATTTTAAGATGATTTGTTCTAGCTCCGTAAAAAATGCCATTGGTAATTTGATAGGGATTGCATTGAATCTGTAGATTGCTTTGGGTAGTATACTCATTTTCACAATGTTGATTCTTCCAATCCAAGAACATGGTATATCTCTCCATCTGTTGGTATCACCTTTAATTTCTTTCATCAGTGTCTTATAGTTTTCTGCATACAGGTCTTTTGTCTCCCTAGGTAGGTTTATTCCTAGGTATTTTATTCTTTTTGTTGCAATGGTAAATGGGAGTGTTTCCATAATTTCTCTTTCAGATTTTTCATCATTAGTGTATAGGAATGCAAGAGATTTCTGTGCATTAATTTTGTATCCTGCAACTTTACCATATTCATTAATTAGCTCTAGCAGTTTTCTGGTGGCAGTTTTAGGATTCTCTATGTATAGTATCATGTCATCCGCAAACAGTGACAGTTTTACTTCTTCTTTTCCAATTTGGATTCCTTTTATTTCTTTTTCTTCTCTGATTGCCGTGGCTAGGACTTCCAAAACTATGTTGAATAATAGTGGTGAGAGTGGACATCCTTGTCTCGTTCCTGATCTTAGAGGAAATGCTTTCAGTTTTTCACCATTGAGAATGATGCTTGCTGTGGGTTTGTCATATATGGCCTTTATTATGTTGAGGTAGGTTCCCTCTATGCCCACTTTCTGGAGAGTTTTTATCAGAAATGGGTGTTGAATTTTGTCAAAAGCTTTTTCTGCATCTATTGAGATGATCATATGGTTTTTATTCTTCAATTTGTTAATATGGTGTATCACATTGATTGATTTGCGTATATTGAAGAATCCTTGCATCCCTGGGATAAATCCCACTTGATCGTGGTGTATGATCCTTTTAATGTGTTGTTGGATTCTGTTTGCTAGTATTTTGTTGAGGATTTTTGCATCTATATTCATCAGTGATATTGGTCTGTAATTTTCTTTTTTTGTAGTGTCTTTGTCTGGTTTTGGTATCAGGGTGATGGTGGCCTCATAGAATGAGTTTGGGAGTGTTCCTTCCTCTGCAATTTTTTGGAAGAGTTTGAGAAGGATGGCCATGGAGCTTTTTGATGACAGGCATCATGGAGCATTGTGAAGAAAGGGGCCATGGGGAATTGTAATGACAATAAAGAAATGTGATGAAAATGGTCAGCGAGCGTTATGATTAAAGTGGTCATTGAGAATTGTGATGAAAAGCGACATAGAGCATTGTGATGACAAAGGCCATGGAGAACTGTGATGACCAGGGTCATGTAGCATTGTGATGACACGGTCATGGAACATTGTGATGACAAGAATTCTGGAGCATTGTGATGACAAAGGCCATGGAGCATTGTGATGCCACCGTCATGGAACATTGTGATGACAAGAATTCTGGAGCATTGTGAGGAAACAGGCAAGGAGCATTGTGATTATAGGGGACATGGAGCATTGTGATGACATGGGCAGGGAAGACTGTGATGACAGGTGTTATGGAGCAATGTGATGACAAGTGTCGTGGAGCATTGTGATGAGAGGGGCCTTGGAGAATTGTGATGACAGTGGTCATGGAGCATTGGGATGACATGGGCCATGGAGCATTGTGAAGACAAGATTCATGGAGCATTGTGATGACACGGGCATGAAGCATGGTGATGACAACAGACCTGGAGCATTGTGATGACAAGGGCATGGAGCATTGTGATGACAGGAGACATGGAGCATTGTCATGACATTGGCAGGGATCATTGTGATTCCAGGGATCATGGAGCATTGTGATGACAAGTGTCATGCAATATTGTGCTGACACAGATCATGGAGCATTTTGATGAGAGTGGCCTTGGAGCACAGTGATGAGAGACGTCATGGGGCATTATGGTGACAGTGGTCCAGGAGCATTGTGATGAAAGTGTTCATGGAGCAACGCGATTATCGGGAAAATGGAGCATTGTGAATACAAAGGCCATGGAGCATTGAGATAACAGAGTTCATGGAGCATTGTGATGAATGTGGTCATGGATCACTGTGATGACAAGTGTCCTGGAACCTAGTGATGACACGGTTCATACAGCCTTGAGATGACAAGGGCCAAGGCGAAATGTGATGACACGTGTCCTGGGGCATTGTGATGACATTGGTCATCTTGCATTGTGATGACGGTGGTCATGTAGAATTTTGAAATAAGGTATCATGGAGCACTGTGATGACAAAGGCCAAGGAACATTTTGATGACAAGTGTCATTGAGCAATGGGATGACACGGGAATGGAGTATTATGATGACAAGTGTTCTGGAGCATTGTGATGACAAGGGCATGGAGCATGGTGATTCCAGGGGCCATGGAGCATTGTGATGACAACGGCATGGAGCATTGTGATGACACGGACATGGAGCATTGTAATGATAGGCTATCTGGAGCATTGTGATGAAAAGGGGATGGAGCATTTTGATGACAGGGTCCAAGGAGAATTGTGCTGACAATGGCATGGAGCATTGTGATGAAAAGGGTACTGGAGCACTGTGAGGAAAGCAGTCATGGATCATTGTGATGACAGGGGTCATGGAGCTTTGTGATGACAAGGGTCATGGAGCATTGTGATGACACGGTCAAGGAACATTGTGATGACAAGAATTCTGGAGCATTGTGATGAAAGGGCATGGAGCATTGTGATCAAAGGTGACAAGGAGCATTGTGATGATATGGGCAGAGATCTTTGTGATGCCAGGGGACATGGAGCTTTTTGGTAAGAGAGGCCTTGGAGATTTGTGATGGCAGGCGTCATGGGGCATTGTGATGACAGTGGTCTTGGAGCATTGTGATGAATGTTGTCATGGAGCACTGTGATTACAGGGGCCATGGAGCACTGTGAATACAAAGGCTATGGAGCATTGAGATGTCAGGGTTCATGGAGCATTGTGATGGAAGTGATCATGGATCATTGTGATGACAAGTGTCCTGGAACCTTGTGATGTCACGGTTCATGGAGCATTGTGATGTCAAGGACCATGGCGAATTGTGATGACATCTGTCATAGGGCATTGTGATGACAGTGGTCATCTAGAATTGTGATGAAAGGTATCATGGAGCACTGTGATGACAGGGGCCATGGAACATTGTGATGACAAAGGCCATGGAGCATTGTGATGACAAGTGTCATGGGGCATTTTGATGACATTGGCATGGAGCATTGTGATGACAGGGGCCATGGAACATTGTGATGACAAGTGTCATGGGGCATTTTGATGCCATTGGCATGGAGCATTATGATGACAAGAGTTCTGGAGCATTTTGATGACAAGGGCATGGAGCATTGTGATGACAGGGCCCATGGAGCATTGTGATGAAAAGGGCAGGGAACATTGTGATGACTGGGTTCATGGAGCATTGTGATGAAAGGGGCCATGGAGCATTGAGATGACAGGCGTCATGAGGCATGGTGATGACAGTGGTCATGGAGCATTGTGATGAAAGAGATCATGGAGCAATATGATAACAGGGGCCATGGAGCATCGTGATGACATGTGTCCTGGAACACTGTGATGACACGGTTCATCGAGTATTGTGATGACAAGGGTCATAGCGAATTGTGACGACAGGTGTCATGGGGCATTGTGATGACATTGATCATGTAGGAATTGTGATGAAAGGTGTCATGGAGCACTGTGATGACTGGGGGCATGAAGCATTGTTATGAAAATTGTCCTGGATTATTGTGATGACAGCAGTCATGGAGAATTGTGATGAAAGGGATTATGCAGCATTGTGTTGACAAGGGTATGGACTATTGTGATGACAATGGTCATGGAGAAATGTGATGAAAGTTTTCATGGAACATCGTGATGAAAATGCCTGTGAGCATTGTGACTATAAAGGCCATGGAGCATTGTGATGACAAGTGTCATGGAGCATTGTAATGAAAGGTTTCATTGTGCACTGTGATGACAAGGGGGATGGAGTATTGTGATGAAACTGGTCCTGGAGCATTGTGAAAACAAAAGCCATGGAGCTTTGTGATGACAGGCATCATGGAGCATTGTGAAGAAAGGGGCCATGGGGAATTGTAATGACAATAGAGAAATGGGATGAAAATGGTCAGCGAGCGTTATGATTAAAGTGGTCATTGAGAATTGTGATGAAAAGCGACATAGAGCATTGTGATGACAAAGGTCATGGAGAACTGTGATGACCAGGGTCATGTAGCATTGTGATGACACGGTCATGGAACATTGTGATGACAAGAATTCTGGAGCATTGTGATGACAAGGGCCATGGAGCATTGTGATGCCACCGTCATGGAACATTGTGATGACAAGAATTCTGGAGCATTGTGAGGAAACAGGCATGGAGCATTGTGATTATAGGGGACATGGAGCATTGTGATGACATGGGCAGGGAACACTGTGATGACAGGTGTTATGGAGCAATGTGATGACAAGTGTCGTGGAGCATTGTGATGAGAGGGGCCTTGGAGAATTGTGATGACAGTGGTCATGGAGCATTGGGATGACATGGGCCATGGAGCATTGTGAAGACAAGATTCATGGAGCATTGTGATGACACGGGCATGAAGCATGGTGATGACAACAGACCTGGAGCATTGTGATGACAAGGGCATGGAGCATTGTGATGACAGGAGACATGGAGCATTGTCATGACATTGGCAGGGATCATTGTGATTCCAGGGATCATGGAGCATTGTGATGACAAGTGTCATGCAATATTGTGCTGACACAGATCCTGGAGCATTTTGATGAGAGTGGCCTTGGAGCACAGTGATGAGAGACGTCATGGGGCATTATGGTGACAGTGGTCCAGGAGCATTGTGATGAAAGTGTTCATGGAGCAACGCGATTATCGGGAAAATGGAGCATTGTGAATACAAAGGCCATGGAGCATTGAGATAACAGAGTTCATGGAGCATTGTGATGAATGTGGTCATGGATCACTGTGATGACAAGTGTCCTGGAACCTAGTGATGACACGGTTCATACAGCCTTGAGATGACAAGGGCCAAGGCGAAATGTGATGACACGTGTCCTGGGGCATTGTGATGACATTGGTCATCTTGCATTGTGATGACGGTGGTCATGTAGAATTTTGAAATAAGGTATCATGGAGCACTGTGATGACAAAGGCCAAGGAACATTTTGATGACAAGTGTCATTGAGCAATGGGATGACACGGGAATGGAGTATTATGATGACAAGTGTTCTGGAGCATTGTGATGACAAGGGCATGGAGCATGGTGATTCCAGGGGCCATGGAGCATTGTGATGACAACGGCATGGAGCATTGTGATGACACGGACATGGAGCATTGTAATGATAGGCTATCTGGAGCATTGTGATGAAAAGGGGATGGAGCATTTTGATGACAGGGTCCAAGGAGAATTGTGCTGACAATGGCATGGAGCATTGTGATGAAAAGGGTACTGGAGCACTGTGAGGAAAGCAGTCATGGATCATTGTGATGACAGGGGTCATGGAGCTTTGTGATGACAAGGGTCATGGAGCATTGTGATGACACGGTCAAGGAACATTGTGATGACAAGAATTCTGGAGCATTGTGATGAAAGGGCATGGAGCATTGTGATCAAAGGTGACAAGGAGCATTGTGATGATATGGGCAGAGATCTTTGTGATGCCAGGGGACATGGAGCTTTTTGGTAAGAGAGGCCTTGGAGATTTGTGATGGCAGGCGTCATGGGGCATTGTGATGACAGTGGTCTTGGAGCATTGTGATGAATGTTGTCATGGAGCACTGTGATTACAGGGGCCATGGAGCACTGTGAATACAAAGGCTACTGAGCATTGAGATATCAGGGTTCATGGAGCATTGTGATGGAAGTGATCATGGATCATTGTGATGACAAGTGTCCTGGAACCTTGTGATGTCACGGTTCATGGAGCATTGTGATGTCAAGGACCATGGCGAATTGTGATGACATCTGTCATGGGGCATTGTGATGACAGTGGTCATCTAGAATTGTGATGAAAGGTATCATGGAGCACTGTGATGACAGGGGCCATGGAACATTGTGATGACAAAGGCCATGGAGCATTGTGATGACAAGTGTCATGGGGCATTTTGATGACATTGGCATGGAGCATTGTGATGACAGGGGCCATGGATCATTGTGATGACAAGTGTCATGGGGCATTTTGATGCCATTGGCATGGAGCATTATGATGACAAGAGTTCTGGAGCATTTTGATGACAAGGGCATGGAGCATTGTGATGACAGGGCCCATGGAGCATTGTGATGAAAAGGGCAGGGAACATTGTGATGACTGGGTTCATGGAGCATTGTGATGAAAGGGGCCATGGAGCATTGAGATGACAGGCGTCATGAGGCATGGTGATGACAGTGGTCATGGAGCATTGTGATGAAAGAGATCATGGAGCAATATGATAACAGGGGCCATGGAGCATCGTGATGACATGTGTCCTGGAACACTGTGATGACACGGTTCATCGAGTATTGTGATGACAAGGGTCATAGCGAATTGTGACGACAGGTGTCATGGGGCATTGTGATGACATTGATCATGTAGGAATTGTGATGAAAGGTGTCATGGAGCACTGTGATGACTGGGGGCATGAAGCATTGTTATGAAAATTGTCCTGGATTATTGTGATGACAGCAGTCATGGAGAATTGTGATGAAAGGGATTATGCAGCATTGTGTTGACAAGGGTATGGACTATTGTGATGACAATGGTCATGGAGAAATGTGATGAAAGTTTTCATGGAACATCGTGATGAAAATGCCTGGCAGCATTGTGACTATAAAGGCCATGCAGCATTGTGATGACAAGTGTCATGGAGCATTGTAATGAAAGGTTTCATTGTGCACTGTGATGACAAGGGGGATGGAGTATTGTGATGAAACTGGTCCTGGAGCATTGTGAAAACAAAAGCCATGGAGCTTTGTGATGACAGGCATCATGGAGCATTGTGAAGAAAGGGGCCATGGGGAATTGTAATGACAGAGAAATGTGAGGAAAATGGTCAGCGAGCGTTATGATTAAATTGGTCATTGAGAATTGTGATGAAAAGCGACATAGAGCATTGTGATGACAAAGGTCATGGAGAACTGTGATGACCAGGGTCATGTAGCATTGTGATGACACGGTCATGGAACATTGTGATGACAAGAATTCTGGAGCATTGTGATGACAAGGGCCATGGAGCATTGTGATGCCACCGTCATGGAACATTGTGATGACAAGAATTCTGGAGCATTGTGAGGAAACAGGCATGGAGCATTGTGATTATAGGGGACATGGAGCATTGTGATGACATGGGCAGGGAACACTGTGATGACAGGTGTTATGGAGCAATGTGATGACAAGTGTCGTGGAGCATTGTGATGAGAGGGGCCTTGGAGAATTGTGATGACAGTGGTCATGGAGCATTGGGATGACATGGGCCATGGAGCATTGTGAAGACAAGATTCATGGAGCATTGTGATGACACGGGCATGAAGCATGGTGATGACAACAGACCTGGAGCATTGTGATGACAAGGGCATGGAGCATTGTGATGACAGGAGACATGGAGCATTGTCATGACATTGGCAGGGATCATTGTGATTCCAGGGATCATGGAGCATTGTGATGACAAGTGTCATGCAATATTGTGCTGACACAGATCATGGAGCATTTTGATGAGAGTGGCCTTGGAGCACAGTGATGAGAGACGTCATGGGGCATTATGGTGACAGTGGTCCAGGAGCATTGTGATGAAAGTGTTCATGGAGCAACGCGATTATCGGGAAAATGGAGCATTGTGAATACAAAGGCCATGGAGCATTGAGATAACAGAGTTCATGGAGCATTGTGATGAATGTGGTCATGGATCACTGTGATGACAAGTGTCCTGGAACCTAGTGATGACACGGTTCATACAGCCTTGAGATGACAAGGGCCAAGGCGAAATGTGATGACACGTGTCCTGGGGCATTGTGATGACATTGGTCATCTTGCATTGTGATGACGGTGGTCATGTAGAATTTTGAAATAAGGTATCATGGAGCACTGTGATGACAAAGGCCAAGGAACATTTTGATGACAAGTGTCATTGAGCAATGGGATGACACGGGAATGGAGTATTATGATGACAAGTGTTCTGGAGCATTGTGATGACAAGGGCATGGAGCATGGTGATTACAGGGGCCATGGAGCATTGTGATGACAACGGCATGCAGCATTGTGATGGCACGGACATGGAGCATTGTAATGATAGGCTATCTGGAGCATTGTGATGAAAAGGGGATGGAGCATTTTGATGACAGGGTCCAAGGAGAATTGTGCTGACAATGGCATGGAGCATTGTGATGAAAAGGGTACTGGAGCACTGTGAGGAAAGCAGTCATGGATCATTGTGATGACAGGGGTCATGGAGCTTTGTGATGACAAGGGTCATGGAGCATTGTGATGACACGGTCAAGGAACATTGTGATGACAAGAATTCTGGAGCATTGTGATGAAAGGGCATGGAGCATTGTGATCAAAGGTGACAAGGAGCATTGTGATGATATGGGCAGAGATCTTTGTGATGCCAGGGGACATGGAGCTTTTTGGTAAGAGAGGCCTTGGAGATTTGTGATGGCAGGCGTCATGGGGCATTGTGATGACAGTGGTCTTGGAGCATTGTGATGAATGTTGTCATGGAGCACTGTGATTACAGGGGCCATGGAGCACTGTGAATACAAAGGCTATGGAGCATTGAGATGTCAGGGTTCATGGAGCATTGTGATGGAAGTGATCATGGATCATTGTGATGACAAGTGTCCTGGAACCTTGTGATGTCACGGTTCATGGAGCATTGTGATGTCAAGGACCATGGCGAATTGTGATGACATCTGTCATGGGGCATTGTGATGACAGTGGTCATCTAGAATTGTGATGAAAGGTATCATGGAGCACTGTGATGACAGGGGCCATGGAACATTGTGATGACAAAGGCCATGGAGCATTGTGATGACAAGTGTCATGGGGCATTTTGATGACATTGGCATGGAGCATTGTGATGACAGGGGCCATGGATCATTGTGATGACAAGTGTCATGGGGCATTTTGATGCCATTGGCATGGAGCATTATGATGACAAGAGTTCTGGAGCATTTTGATGACAAGGGCATGGAGCATTGTGATGACAGGGCCCATGGAGCATTGTGATGAAAAGGGCAGGGAACATTGTGATGACTGGGTTCATGGAGCATTGTGATGAAAGGGGCCATGGAGCATTGAGATGACAGGCGTCATGAGGCATGGTGATGACAGTGGTCATGGAGCATTGTGATGAAAGAGATCATGGAGCAATATGATAACAGGGGCCATGGAGCATCGTGATGACATGTGTCCTGGAACACTGTGATGACACGGTTCATCGAGTATTGTGATGACAAGGGTCATAGCGAATTGTGACGACAGGTGTCATGGGGCATTGTGATGACATTGATCATGTAGGAATTGTGATGAAAGGTGTCATGGAGCACTGTGATGACTGGGGGCATGAAGCATTGTTATGAAAATTGTCCTGGATTATTGTGATGACAGCAGTCATGGAGAATTGTGATGAAAGGGATTATGCAGCATTGTGTTGACAAGGGTATGGACTATTGTGATGACAATGGTCATGGAGAAATGTGATGAAAGTTTTCATGGAACATCGTGATGAAAATGCCTGGCAGCATTGTGACTATAAAGGCCATGGAGCATTGTGATGACAAGTGTCATGGAGCATTGTAATGAAAGGTTTCATTGTGCACTGTGATGACAAGGGGGATGGAGTATTGTGATGAAACTGGTCCTGGAGCATTGTGAAAACAAAAGCCATGGAGCTTTGTGATGACAGGCATCATGGAGCATTGTGAAGAAAGGGGCCATGGGGAATTGTAATGACAATAGAGAAATGTGATGAAAATGGTCAGCGAGCGTTATGATTAAAGTGGTCATTGAGAATTGTGATGAAAAGCGACATAGAGCATTGTGATGACAAAGGCCATGGAGAACTGTGATGACCAGGGTCATGTAGCATTGTGATGACACGGTCATGGAACATTGTGATGACAAGAATTCTGGAGCATTGTGATGACAAGGGCCATGGAGCATTGTGATGCCACCGTCATGGAACATTGTGATGACAAGAATTCTGGAGCATTGTGAGGAAACAGGCATGGAGCATTGTGATTATAGGGGACATGGAGCATTGTGATGACATGGGCAGGGAAGACTGTGATGACAGGTGTTATGGAGCAATGTGATGACAAGTGTCGTGGAGCATTGTGATGAGAGGGGCCTTGGAGAATTGTGATGACAGTGGTCATGGAGCATTGGGATGACATGGGCCATGGAGCATTGTGAAGACAAGATTCATGGAGCATTGTGATGACACGGGCATGAAGCATGGTGATGACAACAGACCTGGAGCATTGTGATGACAAGGGCATGGAGCATTGTGATGACAGGAGACATGGAGCATTGTCATGACATTGGCAGGGATCATTGTGATTCCAGGGATCATGGAGCATTGTGATGACAAGTGTCATGCAATATTGTGCTGACACAGATCCTGGAGCATTTTGATGAGAGTGGCCTTGGAGCACAGTAATGAGAGACGTCATGGGGCATTATGGTGACAGTGGTCCAGGAGCATTGTGATGAAAGTGTTCATGGAGCAACGCGATTATCGGGAAAATGGAGCATTGTGAATACAAAGGCCATGGAGCATTGAGATAACAGAGTTTATGGAGCATTGTGATGAATGTGGTCATGGATCACTGTGATGACAAGTGTCCTGGAACCTAGTGATGACACGGTTCATACAGCCTTGAGATGACAAGGGCCAAGGCGAAATGTGATGACACGTGTCCTGGGGCATTGTGATGACATTGGTCATCTTGCATTGTGATGACGGTGGTCATGTAGAATTTTGAAATAAGGTATCATGGAGCACTGTGATGACAAAGGCCAAGGAACATTTTGATGACAAGTGTCATTGAGCAATGGGATGACACGGGAATGGAGTATTATGATGACAAGTGTTCTGGAGCATTGTGATGACAAGGGCATGGAGCATGGTGATTCCAGGGGCCATGGAGCATTGTGATGACAACGGCATGGAGCATTGTGATGACACGGACATGGAGCATTGTAATGATAGGCTATCTGGAGCATTGTGATGAAAAGGGGATGGAGCATTTTGATGACAGGGTCCAAGGAGAATTGTGCTGACAATGGCATGGAGCATTGTGATGAAAAGGGTACTGGAGCACTGTGAGGAAAGCAGTCATGGATCATTGTGATGACAGGGGTCATGGAGCTTTGTGATGACAAGGGTCATGGAGCATTGTGATGACACGGTCAAGGAACATTGTGATGACAAGAATTCTGGAGCATTGTGATGAAAGGGCATGGAGCATTGTGATCAAAGGTGACAAGGAGCATTGTGATGATATGGGCAGAGATCTTTGTGATGCCAGGGGACATGGAGCTTTTTGGTAAGAGAGGCCTTGGAGATTTGTGATGGCAGGCGTCATGGGGCATTGTGATGACAGTGGTCTTGGAGCATTGTGATGAATGTTGTCATGGAGCACTGTGATTACAGGGGCCATGGAGCACTGTGAATACAAAGGCTACTGAGCATTGAGATATCAGGGTTCATGGAGCATTGTGATGGAAGTGATCATGGATCATTGTGATGACAAGTGTCCTGGAACCTTGTGATGTCACGGTTCATGGAGCATTGTGATGTCAAGGACCATGGCGAATTGTGATGACATCTGTCATGGGGCATTGTGATGACAGTGGTCATCTAGAATTGTGATGAAAGGTATCATGGAGCACTGTGATGACAGGGGCCATGGAACATTGTGATGACAAAGGCCATGGAGCATTGTGATGACAAGTGTCATGGGGCATTTTGATGACATTGGCATGGAGCATTGTGATGACAGGGGCCATGGATCATTGTGATGACAAGTGTCATGGGGCATTTTGATGCCATTGGCATGGAGCATTATGATGACAAGAGTTCTGGAGCATTTTGATGACAAGGGCATGGAGCATTGTGATGACAGGGCCCATGGAGCATTGTGATGAAAAGGGCAGGGAACATTGTGATGACTGGGTTCATGGAGCATTGTGATGAAAGGGGCCATGGAGTATTGTGATGACAGGGGCCATGGATCATTGTGATGACAAGTGTCATGGGGCATTTTGATGCCATTGGCATGGAGCATTATGATGACAAGAGTTCTGGAGCATTTTGATGACAAAAGCCATGGAGCATTGTGATGACAAGTGTCATGGGGCATTTTGATGACATTGGCATGGAGCATTGTGATGACAGGGGCCATGGATCATTGTGATGACAAGTGTCATGGGGCATTTTGATGCCATTGGCATGGAGCATTATGATGACAAGAGTTCTGGAGCATTTTGATGACAAGGGCATGGAGCATTGTGATGACAGGGCCCATGGAGCATTGTGATGAAAAGGGCAGGGAACATTGTGATGACTGGGTTCATGGAGCATTGTGATGAAAGGGGCCATGGAGCATTGAGATGACAGGCGTCATGAGGCATGGTGATGACAGTGGTCATGGAGCATTGTGATGAAAGAGATCATGGAGCAATATGATAACAGGGGCCATGGAGCATCGTGATGACATGTGTCCTGGAACACTGTGATGACACGGTTCATCGAGTATTGTGATGACAAGGGTCATAGCGAATTGTGACGACAGGTGTCATGGGGCATTGTGATAACATTGATCATGTAGGAATTGTGATGAAAGGTGTCATGGAGCACTGTGATGACTGGGGGCATGAAGCATTGTTATGAAAATTGTCCTGGATTATTGTGATGACAGCAGTCATGGAGAATTGTGATGAAAGGGATTATGCAGCATTGTGTTGACAAGGGTATGGACTATTGTGATGACAATGGTCATGGAGAAATGTGATGAAAATTTTCATGGAACATCGTGATGAAAATGCCTGGCAGCATTGTGACTATAAAGGCCATGGAGCATTGTGATGACAAGTGTCATGGAGCATTGTAATGAAAGGTTTCATTGTGCACTGTGATGACAAGGGGGATGGAGTATTGTGATGAAACTGGTCCTGGAGCATTGTGAAAACAAAAGCCATGGAGCTTTGTGATGACAGGCATCATGGAGCATTGTGAAGAAAGGGGCCATGGGGAATTGTAATGACAATAGAGAAATGTGATGAAAATGGTCAGCGAGCGTTATGATTAAAGTGGTCATTGAGAATTGTGATGAAAAGCGACATAGAGCATTGTGATGACAAAGGCCATGGAGAAATGTGATGACCAGGGTCATGTAGCATTGTGATGACACGGTCATGGAACATTGTGATGACAAGAATTCTGGAGCATTGTGATGACAAGGGCCATGGAGCATTGTGATGCCACGGTCATGGAACATTGTGATGACAAGAATTCTGGAGCATTGTGAGGAAACATGCATGGAGCATTGTGACTATAGGGGACAAGGAGCATTGTGATGACATGGGCAGGGAACACTGTGATGACAGGTGTTATGGAGCAATGTGATGACAAGTGTCGAGGAGCATTGTGATGAGAGGGGCCTTGGAGAATTGTGATGACAGTGGTCATGGAGCATTGTGAAGACAAGATTCATGGAGCATTGTGATGACACGGGCATGAAGCATGGTGATGACAACAGACCTGGAGCATTGTGATGACAAGGGCATGGAGCATTGTGATGACAGGAGACATGGAGCATTGTCATGACATTGGCAGGGATCATTGTGATTCCAGGGATCATGGAGCATTGTGATGACAAGTGTCATGCAATATTGTGCTGACACAGATCATGGAGCATTTTGATGAGAGTGGCCTTGGAGCACAGTGATGAGAGACGTCATGGGGCATTATGGTGACAGTGGTCCAGGAGCATTGTGATGAAAGTGTTCATGGAGCAACGCGATTATCGGGAAAATGGAGCATTGTGAATACAAAGGCCATGGAGCATTGAGATAACAGAGTTCATGGAGCATTGTGATGAATGTGGTCATGGATCACTGTGATGACAAGTGTCCTGGAACCTAGTGATGACACGGTTCATACAGCCTTGAGATGACAAGGGCCAAGGCGAAATGTGATGACACGTGTCCTGGGGCATTGTGATGACATTGGTCATCTTGCATTGTGATGACGGTGGTCATGTAGAATTTTGAAATAAGGTATCATGGAGCACTGTGATGACAAAGGCCAAGGAACATTTTGATGACAAGTCTCATTGAGCAATGGGATGACACAGGAATGGAGTATTATGATGACAAGTGTTCTGGAGCATTGTGATGACAAGGGCATGGAGCATGGTGATTACAGGGGCCATGGAGCATTGTGATGACAACGGCATGCAGCATTGTGATGACACGGACATGGAGCATTGTAATGATAGGCTATCTGGAGCATTGTGATGAAAAGGGGATGGAGCATTTTGATGACAGGGTCCAAGGAGAATTGTGCTGACAATGGCATGGAGCATTGTGATGAAAAGGGTACTGGAGCACTGTGAGGAAAGCAGTCATGGATCATTGTGATGACAGGGGTCATGGAGCTTTGTGATGACAAGGGTCATGGAGCATTGTGATGACACGGTCAAGGAACATTGTGATGACAAGAATTCTGGAGCATTGTGATGAAAGGGCATGGAGCATTGTGATCAAAGGTGACAAGGAGCATTGTGATGATATGGGCAGAGATCTTTGTGATGCCAGGGGACATGGAGCTTTTTGGTAAGAGAGGCCTTGGAGATTTGTGATGGCAGGCGTCATGGGGCATTGTGATGACAGTGGTCTTGGAGCATTGTGATGAATGTTGTCATGGAGCACTGTGATTACAGGGGCCATGGAGCACTGTGAATACAAAGGCTATGGAGCATTGAGATGTCAGGGTTCATGGAGCATTGTGATGGAAGTGATCATGGATCATTGTGATGACAAGTGTCCTGGAACCTTGTGATGTCACGGTTCATGGAGCATTGTGATGTCAAGGACCATGGCGAATTGTGATGACATCTGTCATGGGGCATTGTGATGACAGTGGTCATCTAGAATTGTGATGAAAGGTATCATGGAGCACTGTGATGACAGGGGTCATGGAACATTGTGATGACAAAGGCCATGGAGCATTGTGATGACAAGTGTCATGGGGCATTTTGATGACATTGGCATGGAGCATTGTGATGACAGGGGCCATGGATCATTGTGATGACAAGTGTCATGGGGCATTTTGATGCCATTGGCATGGAGCATTATGATGACAAGAGTTCTGGAGCATTTTGATGACAAGGGCATGGAGCATTGTGATGACAAGAATTCTGGAGCATTGTGATGACAAGGGCCATGGAGCATTGTGATGCCACCGTCATGGAACATTGTGATGACAAGAATTCTGGAGCATTGTGAGGAAACATGCATGGAGCATTGTGATAGGGGACATGGAGCATTGTGATGACATGGGCAGGGAAGACTGTGATGACAGGTGTTATGGAGCAATGTGATGACAAGTGTCGTGGAGCATTGTGATGAGAGGGGCCTTGGAGAATTGTGATGACAGTGGTCATGGAGCATTGGGATGACATGGGCCATGGAGCATTGTGAAGACAAGATTCATGGAGCATTGTGATGACACGGGCATGAAGCATGGTGATGACAACAGACCTGGAGCATTGTGATGACAAGGGCATGGAGCATTGTGATGACAGGAGACATGGAGCATTGTCATGACATTGGCAGGGATCATTGTGATTCCAGGGATCATGGAGCATTGTGATGACAAGTGTCATGCAATATTGTGCTGACACAGATCATGGAGCATTTTGATGAGAGTGGCCTTGGAGCACAGTGATGAGAGACGTCATGGGGCATTATGGTGACAGTGGTCCAGGAGCATTGTCATGAAAGTGTTCATGGAGCAACGCGATTATCGGGAAAATGGAGCATTGTGAATACAAAGGCCATGGAGCATTGAGATAACAGAGTTCATGGAGCATTGTGATGAATGTGGTCATGGATCACTGTGATGACAAGTGTCCTGGAACCTAGTGATGACACGGTTCATACAGCCTTGAGATGACAAGGGCCAAGGCGAAATGTGATGACACGTGTCCTGGGGCATTGTGATGACATTGGTCATCTTGCATTGTGATGACGGTGGTCATGTAGAATTTTGAAATAAGGTATCATGGAGCACTGTGATGACAAAGGCCAAGGAACATTTTGATGACAAGTGTCATTGAGCAATGGGATGACACGGGAATGGAGTATTATGATGACAAGTGTTCTGGAGCATTGTGATGACAAGGGCATGGAGCATGGTGATTCCAGGGGCCATGGAGCATTGTGATGACAACGGCATGGAGCATTGTGATGACACGGACATGGAGCATTGTAATGATAGGCTATCTGGAGCATTGTGATGAAAAGGGGATGGAGCATTTTGATGACAGGGTCCAAGGAGAATTGTGCTGACAATGGCATGGAGCATTGTGATGAAAAGGGTACTGGAGCACTGTGAGGAAAGCAGTCATGGATCATTGTGATGACAGGGGTCATGGAGCTTTGTGATGACAAGGGTCATGGAGCATTGTGATGACACGGTCAAGGAACATTGTGATGACAAGAATTCTGGAGCATTGTGATGAAAGGGCATGGAGCATTGTGATCAAAGGTGACAAGGAGCATTGTGATGATATGGGCAGAGATCTTTGTGATGCCAGGGGACATGGAGCTTTTTGGTAAGAGAGGCCTTGGAGATTTGTGATGGCAGGCGTCATGGGGCATTGTGATGACAGTGGTCTTGGAGCATTGTGATGAATGTTGTCATGGAGCACTGTGATTACAGGGGCCATGGAGCACTGTGAATACAAAGGCTATGGAGCATTGAGATGTCAGGGTTCATGGAGCATTGTGATGGAAGTGATCATGGATCATTGTGATGACAAGTGTCCTGGAACCTTGTGATGTCACGGTTCATGGAGCATTGTGATGTCAAGGACCATGGCGAATTGTGATGACATCTGTCATGGGGCATTGTGATGACAGTGGTCATCTAGAATTGTGATGAAAGGTATCATGGAGCACTGTGATGACAGGGGCCATGGAACATTGTGATGACAAAGGCCATGGAGCATTGTGATGACAAGTGTCATGGGGCATTTTGATGACATTGGCATGGAGCATTGTGATGACAGGGGCCATGGATCATTGTGATGACAAGTGTCATGGGGCATTTTGATGCCATTGGCATGGAGCATTATGATGACAAGAGTTCTGGAGCATTTTGATGACAAGGGCATGGAGCATTGTGATGACAGGGCCCATGGAGCATTGTGATGAAAAGGGCAGGGAACATTGTGATGACTGGGTTCATGGAGCATTGTGATGAAAGGGGCCATGGAGCATTGAGATGACAGGCGTCATGAGGCATGGTGATGACAGTGGTCATGGAGCATTGTGATGAAAGAGATCATGGAGCAATATGATAACAGGGGCCATGGAGCATCGTGATGACATGTGTCCTGGAACACTGTGATGACACGGTTCATCGAGTATTGTGATGACAAGGGTCATAGCGAATTGTGACGACAGGTGTCATGGGGCATTGTGATGACATTGATCATGTAGGAATTGTGATGAAAGGTGTCATGGAGCACTGTGATGACTGGGGGCATGAAGCATTGTTATGAAAATTGCCCTGGATTATTGTGATGACAGCAGTCATGGAGAATTGTGATGAAAGGGATTATGCAGCATTGTGTTGACAAGGGTATGGACTATTGTGATGACAATGGTCATGGAGAAATGTGATGAAAGTTTTCATGGAACATCGTGATGAAAATGCCTGGCAGCATTGTGACTATAAAGGCCATGGAGCATTGTGATGACAAGTGTCATGGAGCATTGTAATGAAAGGTTTCATTGTGCACTGTGATGACAAGGGGGATGGAGTATTGTGATGAAACTGGTCCTGGAGCATTGTGAAAACAAAAGCCATGGAGCTTTGTGATGACAGGCATCATGGAGCATTGTGAAGAAAGGGGCCATGGGGAATTGTAATGACAGAGAAATGTAAGGAAAATGGTCAGCGAGCGTTATGATTAAATTGGTCATTGAGAAATGTGATGAAAAGCGACATAGAGCATTGTGATGACCAAGGTCATGGAGAACTGTGATGACCAGGGTCATGTAGCATTGTGATGACACGGTCATGGAACATTGTGATGACAAGAATTCTGGAGCATTGTGATGACAAGGGCCATGGAGCATTGTGATGCCACCGTCATGGAACATTGTGATGACAAGAATTCTGGAGCATTGTGAGGAAACAGGCATGGAGCATTGTGATTATAGGGGACATGGAGCATTGTGATGACATGGGCAGGGAACACTGTGATGACAGGTGTTATGGAGCAATGTGATGACAAGTGTCGTGGAGCATTGTGATGTGAGGGGCCTTGGAGAATTGTGATGACAGTGGTCATGGAGCATTGGGATGACATGGGCCATGGAGCATTGTGAAGACAAGATTCATGGAGCATTGTGATGACACGGGCATGAAGCATGGTGATGACAACAGACCTGGAGCATTGTGATGACAAGGGCATGGAGCATTGTGATGACAGGAGACATGGAGCATTGTCATGACATTGGCAGGGATCATTGTGATTCCAGGGATCATGGAGCATTGTGATGACAAGTGTCATGCAATATTGTGCTGACACAGATCATGGAGCATTTTGATGAGAGTGGCCTTGGAGCACAGTGATGAGAGACGTCATGGGGCATTATGGTGACAGTGGTCCAGGAGCATTGTGATGAAAGTGTTCATGGAGCAACGCGATTATCGGGAAAATGGAGCATTGTGAATACAAAGGCCATGGAGCATTGAGATAACAGAGTTCATGGAGCATTGTGATGAATGTGGTCATGGATCACTGTGATGACAAGTGTCCTGGAACCTAGTGATGACACGGTTCATACAGCCTTGAGATGACAAGGGCCAAGGAGAAATGTGATGACACGTGTCCTGGGGCATTGTGATGACATTGGTCATCTTGCATTGTGATGACGGTGGTCATGTAGAATTTTGAAATAAGGTATCATGGAGCACTGTGATGACAAAGGCCAAGGAACATTTTGATGACAAGTGTCATTGAGCAATGGGATGACACGGGAATGGAGTGTTATGATGACAAGTGTTCTGGAGCATTGTGATGACAAGGGCATGGAGCATGGTGATTCCAGGGGCCATGGAGCATTGTGATGACAACGGCATGCAGCATTGTGATGACACGGACATGGAGCATTGTAATGATAGGCTATCTGGAGCATTGTGATGAAAAGGGGATGGAGCATTTTGATGACAGGGTTCAAGGAGAATTGTGCTGACAATGGCATGGAGCATTGTGATGAAAAGGGTACTGGAGCACTGTGAGGAAAGCAGTCATGGATCATTGTGATGACAGGGGTCATGGAGCTTTGTGATGACAAGGGTCATGGAGCATTGTGATGACACGGTCAAGGAACATTGTGATGACAAGAATTCTGGAGCATTGTGATGAAAGGGCATGGAGCATTGTGATCAAAGGTGACAAGGAGCATTGTGATGATATGGGCAGAGATCTTTGTGATGCCAGGGGACATGGAGCTTTTTGGTAAGAGAGGCCTTGGAGATTTGTGATGGCAGGCGTCATGGGGCATTGTGATGACAGTGGTCTTGGAGCATTGTGATGAATGTTGTCATGGAGCACTGTGATTACAGGGGCCATGGAGCACTGTGAATACAAAGGCTATGGAGCATTGAGATGTCAGGGTTCATGGAGCATTGTGATGGAAGTGATCATGGATCATTGTGATGACAAGTGTCCTGGAACCTTGTGATGTCACGGTTCATGGAGCATTGTGATGTCAAGGACCATGGCGAATTGTGATGACATCTGTCATGGGGCATTGTGATGACAGTGGTCATTTAGAATTGTGATGAAAGGTATCATGGAGCACTGTGATGACAGGGGCCATGGAACATTGTGATGACAAAGGCCATGGAGCATTGTGATGACAAGTGTCATGGGGCATTTTGATGACATTGGCATGGAGCATTGTGATGACAGGGGCCATGGATCATTGTGATGACAAGTGTCATGGGGCATTTTGATGCCATTGGCATGGAGCATTATGATGACAAGAGTTCTGGAGCATTTTGATGACAGGGGCATGGAGCATTGTGATGACAGGGCCCATGGAGCATTGTGATGAAAAGGGCAGGGAACATTGTGATGACTGGGTTCATGGAGCATTGTGATGAAAGGGGCCATGGAGCATTGAGATGACAGGCGTCATGAGGCATGGTGATGACAGTGGTCATGGAGCATTGTGATGAAAGAGATCATGGAGCAATATGATAACAGGGGCCATGGAGCATCGTGATGACATGTGTCCTGGAACACTGTGATGACACGGTTCATCGAGTATTGTGATGACAAGGGTCATAGCGAATTGTGAAGACAGGTGTCATGGGGCATTGTGATGACATTGATCATGTAGGAATTGTGATGAAAGGTGTCATGGAGCACTGTGATGACTGGGGGCATGAAGCATTGTTATGAAAATTGTCCTGGATTATTGTGATGACAGCAGTCATGGAGAATTGTGATGAAAGGGATTATGCAGCATTGTGTTGACAAGGGTATGGACTATTGTGATGACAATGGTCATGGAGAAATGTGATGAAAGTTTTCATGGAACATCGTGATGAAAATGCCTGGCAGCATTGTGACTATAAAGGCCATGGAGCATTGTGATGACAAGTGTCATGGAGCATTGTAATGAAAGGTTTCATTGTGCACTGTGATGACAAGGGGGATGGAGTATTGTGATGAAACTGGTCCTGGAGCATTGTGAAAACAAAAGCCATGGAGCTTTGTGATGACAGGCATCATGGAGCATTGTGAAGAAAGGGGCCATGGGGAATTGTAATCACAGAGAAATGTGAGGAAAATGGTCAGCGAGCGTTATGATTAAATTGGTCATTGAGAAATGTGATGAAAAGCGACATAGAGCATTGTGATGACAAAGGTCATGGAGAACTGTGATGACCAGGGTCATGTAGCATTGTGATGACACGGTCATGGAACATTGTGATGACAAAAATTCTGGAGCATTGTGATGACAAGGGCCATGGAGCATTGTGATGCCACCGTCATGGAACATTGTGATGACAAGAATTCTGGAGCATTGTGAGGAAACAGGCATGGAGCATTGTGATTATAGGGGACATGGAGCATTGTGATGACATGGGCAGGGACCACTGTGATGACAGGTGTTATGGAGCAATGTGATGACAAGTGTCGTGGAGCATTGTGATGAGAGGGGCCTTGGAGAATTGTGATGACAGTGGTCATGGAGCATTGGGATGACATGGGCCATGGAGCATTGTGAAGACAAGATTCATGGAGCATTGTGATGACACGGGCATGAAGCATGGTGATGACAACAGACCTGGAGCATTGTGATGACAAGGGCATGGAGCATTGTGATGACAGGAGACATGGAGCAGTGTCATGACATTGGCAGGGATCATTGTGATTCCAGGGATCATGGAGCATTGTGATGACAAGTGTCATGCAATATTGTGCTGACACAGATCATGGAGCATTTTGATGAGAGTGGCCTTGGAGCACAGTGATGAGAGACGTCATGGGGCATTATGGTGACAGTGGTCCAGGAGCATTGTGATGAAAGTGTTCATGGAGCAACGCGATTATCGGGAAAATGGAGCATTGTGAATACAAAGGCCATGGAGCATTGAGATAACAGAGTTCATGGAGCATTGTGATGAATGTGGTCATGGATCACTGTGATGACAAGTGTCCTGGAACCTAGTGATGACACGGTTCATACAGCCTTGAGATGACAAGGGCCAAGGCGAAATGTGATGACACGTGTCCTGGGGCATTGTGATGACATTGGTCATCTTGCATTGTGATGACGGTGGTCATGTAGAATTTTGAAATAAGGTATCATGGAGCACTGTGATGACAAAGGCCAAGGAACATTTTGATGACAAGTGTCATTGAGCAATGGGATGACACGGGAATGGAGTATTATGATGACAAGTGTTCTGGAGCATTGTGATGACAAGGGCATGGAGCATGGTGATTACAGGGGCCATGGAGCATTGTGATGACAACGGCATGCAGCATTGTGATGGCACGGACATGGAGCATTGTAATGATAGGCTATCTGGAGCATTGTGATGAAAAGGGGATGGAGCATTTTGATGACAGGGTCCAAGGAGAATTGTGCTGACAATGGCATGGAGCATTGTGATGAAAAGGGTACTGGAGCACTGTGAGGAAAGCAGTCATGGATCATTGTGATGACAGGGGTCATGGAGCTTTGTGATGACAAGGGTCATGGAGAATTTGATGACACGGTCAAGGAACATTGTGATGACAAGAATTCTGGAGCATTGTGATGAAAGGGCATGGAGCATTGTGATCAAAGGTGACAAGGAGCATTGTGATGATATGGGCAGAGATCTTTGTGATGCCAGGGGACATGGAGCTTTTTGGTAAGAGAGGCCTTGGAGATTTGTGATGGCAGGCGTCATGGGGCATTGTGATGACAGTGGTCTTGGAGCATTGTGATGAATGTTGTCATGGAGCACTGTGATTACAGGGGCCATGGAGCACTGTGAATACAAAGGCTATGGAGCATTGAGATGTCAGGGTTCATGGAGCATTGTGATGGAAGTGATCATGGATCATTGTGATGACAAGTGTCCTGGAACCTTGTGATGTCACGGTTCATGGAGCATTGTGATGTCAAGGACCATGGCGAATTGTGATGACATCTGTCATGGGGCATTGTGATGACAGTGGTCATCTAGAATTGTGACGAAAGGTATCATGGAGCACTGTGATGACAGGGGCCATGGAACATTGTGATGACAAAGGCCATGGAGCATTGTGATGACAAGTGTCATGGGGCATTTTGATGACATTGGCATGGAGCATTGTGATGACAGGGGCCATGGATCATTGTGATGACAAGTGTCATGGGGCATTTTGATGCCATTGGCATGGAGCATTATGATGACAAGAGTTCTGGAGCATTTTGATGACAAGGGCATGGAGCATTGTGATGACAGGGCCCATGGAGCATTGTGATGAAAAGCGCAGGGAACATTGTGATGACTGGGTTCATGGAGCATTGTGATGAAAGGGGCCATGGAGCATTGAGATGACAGGCGTCATGAGGCATGGTGATGACAGTGGTCATGGAGCATTGTGATGAAAGAGATCATGGAGCAATATGATAACAGGGGCCATGGAGCATCGTGATGACATGTGTCCTGGAACACTGTGATGACACGGTTCATCGAGTATTGTGATGACAAGGGTCATAGCGAATTGTGACGACAGGTGTCATGGGGCATTGTGATGACATTGATCATGTAGGAATTGTGATGAAAGGTGTCATGGAGCACTGTGATGACTGGGGGCATGAAGCATTGTTATGAAAATTGTCCTGGATTATTGTGATGACAGCAGTCATGGAGAATTGTGATGAAAGGGATTATGCAGCATTGTGTTGACAAGGGTATGGACTATTGTGATGACAATGGTCATGGAGAAATGTGATGAAAGTTTTCATGGAACATCGTGATGAAAATGCCTGTCAGCATTGTGACTATAAAGGCCATGGAGCATTGTGATGACAAGTGTCATGGAGCATTGTAATGAAAGGTTTCATTGTGCACTGTGATGACAAGGGGGATGGAGTATTGTGAGGAAACTGGTCCTGGAGCATTGTGAAAACAAAAGCCATGGAGCTTTGTGATGACAGGCATCATGGAGCATTGTGAAGAAAGGGGCCATGGGGAATTGTAATGACAATAGAGAAATGTGATGAAAATGGTCAGCGAGCGTTATGATTAAAGTGGTCATTGAGAATTGTGATGAAAAGCGACATAGAGCATTGTGATGACAAAGGCCATGGAGAACTGTGATGACCAGGGTCATGTAGCATTGTGATGACACGGTCATGGAACATTGTGATGACAAGAATTCTGGAGCATTGTGATGACAAGGGCCATGGAGCATTGTGATGCCACCGTCATGGAACATTGTGATGACAAGAATTCTGGAGCATTGTGAGGAAACAGGCATGGAGCATTGTGATTATAGGGGACATGGAGCATTGTGATGACATGGGCAGGGAAGACTGTGATGACAGGTGTTATGGAGCAATGTGATGACAAGTGTCGTGGAGCATTGTGATGAGAGGGGCCTTGGAGAATTGTGATGACAGTGGTCATGGAGCATTGGGATGACATGGGCCATGGAGCATTGTGAAGACAAGATTCATGGAGCATTGTGATGACACGGGCATGAAGCATGGTGATGACAACAGACCTGGAGCATTGTGATGACAAGGGCATGGAGCATTGTGATGACAGGAGACATGGAGCATTGTCATGACATTGGCAGGGATCATTGTGATTCCAGGGATCATGGAGCATTGTGATGACAAGTGTCATGCAATATTGTGCTGACACAGATCATGGAGCATTTTGATGAGAGTGGCCTTGGAGCACAGTGATGAGAGACGTCATGGGGCATTATGGTGACAGTGGTCCAGGAGCATTGTGATTAAAGTGTTCATGGAGCAACGCGATTATCGGGAAAATGGAGCATTGTGAATACAAAAGCCATGGAGCATTGAGATAACAGAGTTCATGGAACATTGTGATGAATGTGGTCATGGATCACTGTGATGACAAGTGTCCTGGAACCTAGTGATGACACGGTTCATACAGCCTTGAGATGACAAGGGCCAAGGCGAAATGTGATGACACGTGTCCTGGGGCATTGTGATGACATTGGTCATCTTGCATTGTGATGACGGTGGTCATGTAGAATTTTGAAATAAGGTATCATGGAGCACTGTGATGACAAAGGCCAAGGAACATTTTGATGACAAGTGTCATTGAGCAATGGGATGACACGGGAATGGAGTATTATGATGACAAGTGTTCTGGAGCATTGTGATGACAAGGGCATGGAGCATGTTGATTACAGGGGCCATGGAGCATTGTGATGACAACGGCATGGAGCATTGTAATGATAGGCTATCTGGAGCATTGTGATGAAAAGGGGATGGAGCATTTTGATGACAGGGTCCAAGGAGAATTGTGCTGACAATGGCATGGAGCATTGTGATGACAAGGGTCATGGAGCATTGTGATGACACGGTCAAGGAACATTGTGATGACAAGAATTCTGGAGCATTGTGATGAAAGGGCATGGAGCATTGTGATCAAAGGTGACAAGGAGCATTGTGATGATATGGGCAGAGATCTTTGTGATGCCAGGGGACATGGAGCTTTTTGGTAAGAGAGGCCTTGGAGATTTGTGATGGCAGGCGTCATGGGGCATTGTGATGACAGTGGTCTTGGAGCATTGTGATGAATGTTGTCATGGAGCACTGTGATTACAGGGGCCATGGAGCACTGTGAATACAAAGGCTATGGAGCATTGAGATGTCAGGGTTCATGGAGCATTGTGATGGAAGTGATCATGGATCATTGTGATGACAAGTGTCCTGGAACCTTGTGATGTCACGGTTCATGGAGCATTGTGATGTCAAGGACCATGGCGAATTGTGATGACATCTGTCATGGGGCATTGTGATGACAGTGGTCATCTAGAATTGTGACGAAAGGTATCATGGAGCACTGTGATGACAGGGGCCATGGAACATTGTGATGACAAAGGCCATGGAGCATTGTGATGACAAGTGTCATGGGGCATTTTGATGACATTGGCATGGAGCATTGTGATGACAGGGGCCATGGATCATTGTGATGACAAGTGTCATGGGGCATTTTGATGCCATTGGCATGGAGCATTATGATGACAAGAGTTCTGGAGCATTTTGATGACAAGGGCATGGAGCATTGTGATGACAGGGCCCATGGAGCATTGTGATGAAAAGGGCAGGGAACATTGTGATGACTGGGTTCATGGAGCATTGTGATGAAAGGGGCCATGGAGCATTGAGATGACAGGCGTCATGAGGCATGGTGATGACAGTGGTCATGGAGCATTGTGATGAAAGAGATCATGGAGCAATATGATAACAGGGGCCATGGAGCATCGTGATGACATGTGTCCTGGAACACTGTGATGACACGGTTCATCGAGTATTGTGATGACAAGGGTCATAGCGAATTGTGACGACAGGTGTCATGGGGCATTGTGATGACATTGATCATGTAGGAATTGTGATGAAAGGTGTCATGGAGCACTGTGATGACTGGGGGCATGAAGCATTGTTATGAAAATTGTCCTGGATTATTGTGATGACAGCAGTCATGGAGAATTGTGATGAAAGGGATTATGCAGCATTGTGTTGACAAGGGTATGGACTATTGTGATGACAATGGTCATGGAGAAATGTGATGAAAGTTTTCATGGAACATCGTGATGAAAATGCCTGGCAGCATTGTGACTATAAAGGCCATGGAGCATTGTGATGACAAGTGTCATGGAGCATTGTAATGAAAGGTTTCATTGTGCACTGTGATGACAAGGGGGATGGAGTATTGTGATGAAACTGGTCCTGGAGCATTGTGAAAACAAAAGCCATGGAGCTTTGTGATGACAGGCATCATGGAGCATTGTGAAGAAAGGGGCCATGGGGAATTGTAATGACAATAGAGAAATGTGATGAAAATGGTCAGCGAGCGTTATGATTAAAGTGGTCATTGAGAATTGTGATGAAAAGCGACATAGAGCATTGTGATGACAAAGGCCATGGAGAACTGTGATGACCAGGGTCATGTAGCATTGTGATGACACGGTCATGGAACATTGTGATGACAAGAATTCTGGAGCATTGTGATGACAAGGGCCATGGAGCATTGTGATGCCACCGTCATGGAACATTGTGATGACAAGAATTCTGGAGCATTGTGAGGAAACAGGCATGGAGCATTGTGATTATAGGGGACATGGAGCATTGTGATGACATGGGCAGGGAAGACTGTGATGACAGGTGTTATGGAGCAATGTGATGACAAGTGTCGTGGAGCATTGTGATGAGAGGGGCCTTGGAGAATTGTGATGACAGTGGTCATGGAGCATTGGGATGACATGGGCCATGGAGCATTGTGAAGACAAGATTCATGGAGCATTGTGATGACACGGGCATGAAGCATGGTGATGACAACAGACCTGGAGCATTGTGATGACAAGGGCATGGAGCATTGTGATGACAGGAGACATGGAGCATTGTCATGACATTGGCAGGGATCATTGTGATTCCAGGGATCATGGAGCATTGTGATGACAAGTGTCATGCAATATTGTGCTGACACAGATCATGGAGCATTTTGATGAGAGTGGCCTTGGAGCACAGTGATGAGAGACGTCATGGGGCATTATGGTGACAGTGGTCCAGGAGCATTGTGATTAAAGTGTTCATGGAGCAACGCGATTATCGGGAAAATGGAGCATTGTGAATACAAAAGCCATGGAGCATTGAGATAACAGAGTTCATGGAACATTGTGATGAATGTGGTCATGGATCACTGTGATGACAAGTGTCCTGGAACCTAGTGATGACACGGTTCATACAGCCTTGAGATGACAAGGGCCAAGGCGAAATGTGATGACACGTGTCCTGGGGCATTGTGATGACATTGGTCATCTTGCATTGTGATGACGGTGGTCATGTAGAATTTTGAAATAAGGTATCATGGAGCACTGTGATGACAAAGGCCAAGGAACATTTTGATGACAAGTGTCATTGAGCAATGGGATGACACGGGAATGGAGTATTATGATGACAAGTGTTCTGGAGCATTGTGATGACAAGGGCATGGAGCATGGTGATTACACGGGCCATGGAGCATTGTGATGACACGGACATGGAGCATTGTAATGATAGGCTATCTGGAGCATTGTGATGAAAAGGGGATGGAGCATTTTGATGACAGGGTCCAAGGAGAATTGTGCTGACAATGGCATGGAGCATTGTGATGAAAAGGGTACTGGAGCACTGTGAGGAAAGCAGTCATGGATCATTGTGATGACAGGGGTCATGGAGCTTTGTGATGACAAGGGTCATGGAGCATTGTGATGACACGGTCAAGGAACATTGTGATGACAAGAATTCTGGAGCATTGTGATGAAAGGGCATGGAGCATTGTGATCAAAGGTGACAAGGAGCATTGTGATGATATGGGCAGAGATCTTTGTGATGCCAGGGGACATGGAGCTTTTTGGTAAGAGAGGCCTTGGAGATTTGTGATGGCAGGCGTCATGGGGCATTGTGATGACAGTGGTCTTGGAGCATTGTGATGAATGTTGTCATGGAGCACTGTGATTACAGGGGCCATGGAGCACTGTGAATACAAAGGCTATGGAGCATTGAGATGTCAGGGTTCATGGAGCATTGTGATGGAAGTGATCATGGATCATTGTGATGACAAGTGTCCTGGAACCTTGTGATGTCACGGTTCATGGAGCATTGTGATGTCAAGGACCATGGCGAATTGTGATGACATCTGTCATGGGGCATTGTGATGACAGTGGTCATGTAGAATTGTGATGAAAGGTATCATGGAGCACTGTGATGACAGGGGCCATGGAACATTGTGATGACAAAGGCCATGGAGCATTGTGATGACAAGTGTCATGGGGCATTTTGATGACATTGGCATGGAGCATTGTGATGACAGGGGCCATGGATCATTGTGATGACAAGTGTCATGGGGCATTTTGATGCCATTGGCATGGAGCATTATGATGACAAGAGTTCTGGAGCATTTTGATGACAAGGGCATGGAGCATTGTGATGACAGGGCCCATGGAGCATTGTGATGAAAAGGGCAGGGAACATTGTGATGACTGGGTTCATGGAGCATTGTGATGAAAGGGGCCATGGAGCATTGAGATGACAGGCGTCATGAGGCATGGTGATGACAGTGGTCATGGAGCATTGTGATGAAAGAGATCATGGAGCAATATGATAACAGGGGCCATGGAGCATCGTGATGACATGTGTCCTGGAACACTGTGATGACACGGTTCATCGAGTATTGTGATGACAAGGGTCATAGCGAATTGTGACGACAGGTGTCATGGGGCATTGTGATGACATTGATCATGTAGGAATTGTGATGAAAGGTGTCATGGAGCACTGTGATGACTGGGGGCATGAAGCATTGTTATGAAAATTGTCCTGGATTATTGTGATGACAGCAGTCATGGAGAATTGTGATGAAAGGGATTATGCAGCATTGTGTTGACAAGGGTATGGACTATTGTGATGACAATGGTCATGGAGAAATGTGATGAAAGTTTTCATGGAACATCGTGATGAAAATGCCTGTCAGCATTGTGACTATAAAGGCCATGGAGCATTGTGATGACAAGTGTCATGGAGCATTGTAATGAAAGGTTTCATTGTGCACTGTGATGACAAGGGGGATGGAGTATTGTGAGGAAACTGGTCCTGGAGCATTGTGAAAACAAAAGCCATGGAGCTTTGTGATGACAGGCATCATGGAGCATTGTGAAGAAAGGGGCCATGGGGAATTGTAATGACAATAGAGAAATGTGATGAAAATGGTCAGCGAGCGTTATGATTAAAGTGGTCATTGAGAATTGTGATGAAAAGCGACATAGAGCATTGTGATGACAAAGGCCATGGAGAACTGTGATGACCAGGGTCATGTAGCATTGTGATGACACGGTCATGGAACATTGTGATGACAAGAATTCTGGAGCATTGTGATGACAAGGGCCATGGAGCATTGTGATGCCACCGTCATGGAACATTGTGATGACAAGAATTCTGGAGCATTGTGAGGAAACAGGCATGGAGCATTGTGATTATAGGGGACATGGAGCATTGTGATGACATGGGCAGGGAAGACTGTGATGACAGGTGTTATGGAGCAATGTGATGACAAGTGTCGTGGAGCATTGTGATGAGAGGGGCCTTGGAGAATTGTGATGACAGTGGTCATGGAGCATTGGGATGACATGGGCCATGGAGCATTGTGAAGACAAGATTCATGGAGCATTGTGATGACACGGGCATGAAGCATGGTGATGACAACAGACCTGGAGCATTGTGATGACAAGGGCATGGAGCATTGTGATGACAGGAGACATGGAGCATTGTCATGACATTGGCAGGGATCATTGTGATTCCAGGGATCATGGAGCATTGTGATGACAAGTGTCATGCAATATTGTGCTGACACAGATCATGGAGCATTTTGATGAGAGTGGCCTTGGAGCACAGTGATGAGAGACGTCATGGGGCATTATGGTGACAGTGGTCCAGGAGCATTGTGATTAAAGTGTTCATGGAGCAACGCGATTATCGGGAAAATGGAGCATTGTGAATACAAAAGCCATGGAGCATTGAGATAACAGAGTTCATGGAACATTGTGATGAATGTGGTCATGGATCACTGTGATGACAAGTGTCCTGGAACCTAGTGATGACACGGTTCATACAGCCTTGAGATGACAAGGGCCAAGGCGAAATGTGATGACACGTGTCCTGGGGCATTGTGATGACATTGGTCATCTTGCATTGTGATGACGGTGGTCATGTAGAATTTTGAAATAAGGTATCATGGAGCACTGTGATGACAAAGGCCAAGGAACATTTTGATGACAAGTGTCATTGAGCAATGGGATGACACGGGAATGGAGTATTATGATGACAAGTGTTCTGGAGCATTGTGATGACAAGGGCATGGAGCATGGTGATTACACGGGCCATGGAGCATTGTGATGACACGGACATGGAGCATTGTAATGATAGGCTATCTGGAGCATTGTGATGAAAAGGGGATGGAGCATTTTGATGACAGGGTCCAAGGAGAATTGTGCTGACAATGGCATGGAGCATTGTGATGAAAAGGGTACTGGAGCACTGTGAGGAAAGCAGTCATGGATCATTGTGATGACAGGGGTCATGGAGCTTTGTGATGACAAGGGTCATGGAGCATTGTGATGACACGGTCAAGGAACATTGTGATGACAAGAATTCTGGAGCATTGTGATGAAAGGGCATGGAGCATTGTGATCAAAGGTGACAAGGAGCATTGTGATGATATGGGCAGAGATCTTTGTGATGCCAGGGGACATGGAGCTTTTTGGTAAGAGAGGCCTTGGAGATTTGTGATGGCAGGCGTCATGGGGCATTGTGATGACAGTGGTCTTGGAGCATTGTGATGAATGTTGTCATGGAGCACTGTGATTACAGGGGCCATGGAGCACTGTGAATACAAAGGCTATGGAGCATTGAGATGTCAGGGTTCATGGAGCATTGTGATGGAAGTGATCATGGATCATTGTGATGACAAGTGTCCTGGAACCTTGTGATGTCACGGTTCATGGAGCATTGTGATGTCAAGGACCATGGCGAATTGTGATGACATCTGTCATGGGGCATTGTGATGACAGTGGTCATCTAGAATTGTGATGAAAGGTATCATGGAGCACTGTGATGACAGGGGCCATGGAACATTGTGATGACAAAGGCCATGGAGCATTGTGATGACAAGTGTCATGGGGCATTTTGATGACATTGGCATGGAGCATTGTGATGACAGGGGCCATGGATCATTGTGATGACAAGTGTCATGGGGCATTTTGATGCCATTGGCATGGAGCATTATGATGACAAGAGTTCTGGAGCATTTTGATGACAAGGGCATGGAGCATTGTGATGACAGGGCCCATGGAGCATTGTGATGAAAAGGGCAGGGAACATTGTGATGACTGGGTTCATGGAGCATTGTGATGAAAGGGGCCATGGAGCATTGAGATGACAGGCGTCATGAGGCATGGTGATGACAGTGGTCATGGAGCATTGTGATGAAAGAGATCATGGAGCAATATGATAACAGGGGCCATGGAGCATCGTGATGACATGTGTCCTGGAACACTGTGATGACACGGTTCATCGAGTATTGTGATGACAAGGGTCATAGCGAATTGTGACGACAGGTGTCATGGGGCATTGTGATGACATTGATCATGTAGGAATTGTGATGAAAGGTGTCATGGAGCACTGTGATGACTGGGGGCATGAAGCATTGTTATGAAAATTGCCCTGGATTATTGTGATGACAGCAGTCATGGAGAATTGTGATGAAAGGGATTATGCAGCATTGTGTTGACAAGGGTATGGACTATTGTGATGACAATGGTCATGGAGAAATGTGATGAAAGTTTTCATGGAACATCGTGATGAAAATGCCTGTCAGCATTGTGACTATAAAGGCCATGGAGCATTGTGATGACAAGTGTCATGGAGCATTGTAATGAAAGGTTTCATTGTGCACTGTGATGACAAGGGGGATGGAGTATTGTGAGGAAACTGGTCCTGGAGCATTGTGAAAACAAAAGCCATGGAGCTTTGTGATGACAGGCATCATGGAGCATTGTGAAGAAAGGGGCCATGGGGAATTGTAATGACAATAGAGAAATGTGATGAAAATGGTCAGCGAGCGTTATGATTAAAGTGGTCATTGAGAATTGTGATGAAAAGCGACATAGAGCATTGTGATGACAAAGGCCATGGAGAACTGTGATGACCAGGGTCATGTAGCATTGTGATGACACGGTCATGGAACATTGTGATGACAAGAATTCTGGAGCATTGTGATGACAAGGGCCATGGAGCATTGTGATGCCACCGTCATGGAACATTGTGATGACAAGAATTCTGGAGCATTGTGAGGAAACAGGCATGGAGCATTGTGATTATAGGGGACATGGAGCATTGTGATGACATGGGCAGGGAAGACTGTGATGACAGGTGTTATGGAGCAATGTGATGACAAGTGTCGTGGAGCATTGTGATGAGAGGGGCCTTGGAGAATTGTGATGACAGTGGTCATGGAGCATTGGGATGACATGGGCCATGGAGCATTGTGAAGACAAGATTCATGGAGCATTGTGAAGACACGGGCATGAAGCATGGTGATGACAACAGACCTGGAGCATTGTGATGACAAGGGCATGGAGCATTGTGATGACAGGAGACATGGAGCATTGTCATGACATTGGCAGGGATCATTGTGATTCCAGGGATCATGGAGCATTGTGATGACAAGTGTCATGCAATATTGTGCTGACACAGATCATGGAGCATTTTGATGAGAGTGGCCTTGGAGCACAGTGATGAGAGACGTCATGGGGCATTATGGTGACAGTGGTCCAGGAGCATTGTGATGAAAGTGTTCATGGAGCAACGCGATTATCGGGAAAATGGAGCATTGTGAATACAAAGGCCATGGAGCATTGAGATAACAGAGTTCATGGAGCATTGTGATGAATGTGGTCATGGATCACTGTGATGACAAGTGTCCTGGACCCTAGTGATGACACGGTTCATACAGCCTTGAGATGACAAGGGCCAAGGCGAAATGTGATGACACGTGTCCTGGGGCATTGTGATGACATTGGTCATCTTGCATTGTGATGACGGTGGTCATGTAGAATTTTGAAATAAGGTATCATGGAGCACTGTGATGACAAAGGCCAAGGAACATTTTGATGACAAGTGTCATTGAGCAATGGGATGACACGGGAATGGAGTATTATGATGACAAGTGTTCTGGAGCATTGTGATGACAAGGGCATGGAGCATGGTGATTACAGGGGCCATGGAGCATTGTGATGACAACGGCATGCAGCATTGTGATGACACGGACATGGAGCATTGTAATGATAGGCTATCTGGAGCATTGTGATGAAAAGGGGATGGAGCATTTTGATGACAGGGTCCAAGGAGAATTGTGCTGACAATGGCATGGAGCATTGTGATGAAAATGGTACTGGAGCACTGTGAGGAAAGCAGTCATGGATCATTGTGATGACAGGGGTCATGGAGCTTTGTGATGACAAGGGTCATGGAGCATTGTGATGACACGGTCAAGGAACATTGTGATGACAAGAATTCTGGAGCATTGTGATGAAAGGGCATGGAGCATTGTGATCAAAGGTGACAAGGAGCATTGTGATGATATGGGCAGAGATCTTTGTGATGCCAGGGGACATGGAGCTTTTTGGTAAGAGAGGCCTTGGAGATTTGTGATGGCAGGCGTCATGGGGCATTGTGATGACAGTGGTCTTGGAGCATTGTGATGAATGTTGTCATGGAGCACTGTGATTACAGGGGCCATGGAGCACTGTGAATACAAAGGCTATGGAGCATTGAGATGTCAGGGTTCATGGAGCATTGTGATGGAAGTGATCATGGATCATTGTGATGACAAGTGTCCTGGAACCTTGTGATGTCACGGTTCATGGAGCATTGTGATGTCAAGGACCATGGCGAATTGTGATGACATCTGTCATGGGGCATTGTGATGACAGTGGTCATCTAGAATTGTGATGAAAGGTATCATGGAGCACTGTGATGACAGGGGCCATGGAACATTGTGATGACAAAGGCCATGGAGCATTGTGATGACAAGTGTCATGGGGCATTTTGATGACATTGGCATGGAGCATTGTGATGACAGGGGCCATGGATCATTGTGATGACAAGTGTCATGGGGCATTTTGATGCCATTGGCATGGAGCATTATGATGACAAGAGTTCTGGAGCATTTTGATGACAAGGGCATGGAGCATTGTGATGACAGGGCCCATGGAGCATTGTGATGAAAAGGGCAGGGAACATTGTGATGACTGGGTTCATGGAGCATTGTGATGAAAGGGGCCATGGAGCATTGAGATGACAGGCGTCATGAGGCATGGTGATGACAGTGGTCATGGAGCATTGTGATGAAAGAGATCATGGAGCAATATGATAACAGGGGCCATGGAGCATCGTGATGACATGTGTCCTGGAACACTGTGATGACACGGTTCATCGAGTATTGTGATGACAAGGGTCATAGCGAATTGTGACGACAGGTGTCATGGGGCATTGTGATGACATTGATCATGTAGGAATTGTGATGAAAGGTGTCATGGAGCACTGTGATGACTGGGGGCATGAAGCATTGTTATGAAAATTGTCCTGGATTATTGTGATGACAGCAGTCATGGAGAATTGTGATGAAAGGGATTATGCAGCATTGTGTTGACAAGGGTATGGACTATTGTGATGACAATGGTCATGGAGAAATGTGATGAAAGTTTTCATGGAACATCGTGATGAAAATGCCTGTCAGCATTGTGACTATAAAGGCCATGGAGCATTGTGATGACAAGTGTCATGGAGCATTGTAATGAAAGGTTTCATTGTGCACTGTGATGACAAGGGGGATGGAGTATTGTGAGGAAACTGGTCCTGGAGCATTGTGAAAACAAAAGCCATGGAGCTTTGTGATGACAGGCATCATGGAGCATTGTGAAGAAAGGGGCCATGGGGAATTGTAATGACAATAGAGAAATGTGATGAAAATGGTCAGCGAGCGTTATGATTAAAGTGGTCATTGAGAATTGTGATGAAAAGCGACATAGAGCATTGTGATGACAAAGGCCATGGAGAACTGTGATGACCAGGGTCATGTAGCATTGTGATGACACGGTCATGGAACATTGTGATGACAAGAATTCTGGAGCATTGTGATGACAAGGGCCATGGAGCATTGTGATGCCACCGTCATGGAACATTGTGATGACAAGAATTCTGGAGCATTGTGAGGAAACAGGCATGGAGCATTGTGATTATAGGGGACATGGAGCATTGTGATGACATGGGCAGGGAAGACTGTGATGACAGGTGTTATGGAGCAATGTGATGACAAGTGTCGTGGAGCATTGTGATGAGAGGGGCCTTGGAGAATTGTGATGACAGTGGTCATGGAGCATTGGGATGACATGGGCCATGGAGCATTGTGAAGACAAGATTCATGGAGCATTGTGATGACACGGGCATGAAGCATGGTGATGACAACAGACCTGGAGCATTGTGATGACAAGGGCATGGAGCATTGTGATGACAGGAGACATGGAGCATTGTCATGACATTGGCAGGGATCATTGTGATTCCAGGGATCATGGAGCATTGTGATGACAAGTGTCATGCAATATTGTGCTGACACAGATCATGGAGCATTTTGATGAGAGTGGCCTTGGAGCACAGTGATGAGAGACGTCATGGGGCATTATGGTGACAGTGGTCCAGGAGCATTGTGATGAAAGTGTTCATGGAGCAACGCGATTATCGGGAAAATGGAGCATTGTGAATACAAAGGCCATGGAGCATTGAGATAACAGAGTTCATGGAGCATTGTGATGAATGTGGTCATGGATCACTGTGATGACAAGTGTCCTGGAACCTAGTGATGACACGGTTCATACAGCCTTGAGATGACAAGGGCCAAGGCGAAATGTGATGACACGTGTCCTGGGGCATTGTGATGACATTGGTCATCTTGCATTGTGATGACGGTGGTCATGTAGAATTTTGAAATAAGGTATCATGGAGCACTGTGATGACAAAGGCCAAGGAACATTTTGATGACAAGTGTCATTGAGCAATGGGATGACACGGGAATGGAGTATTATGATGACAAGTGTTCTGGAGCACTGTGATGACAAGGGCATGGAGCATGGTGATTACAGGGGCCATGGAGCATTGTGATGACAACGGCATGCAGCATTGTGATGACACGGACATGGAGCATTGTAATGATAGGCTATCTGGAGCATTGTGATGAAAAGGGGATGGAGCATTTTGATGACAGGGTCCAAGGAGAATTGTGCTGACAATGGCATGGAGCATTGTGATGAAAAGGGTACTGGAGCACTGTGAGGAAAGCAGTCATGGATCATTGTGATGACAGGGGTCATGGAGCTTTGTGATGACAAGGGTCATGGAGCATTGTGATGACACGGTCAAGGAACATTGTGATGACAAGAATTCTGGAGCATTGTGATGAAAGGGCATGGAGCATTGTGATCAAAGGTGACAAGGAGCATTGTGATGATATGGGCAGAGATCTTTGTGATGCCAGGGGACATGGAGCTTTTTGGTAAGAGAGGCCTTGGAGATTTGTGATGGCAGGCGTCATGGGGCATTGTGATGACAGTGGTCTTGGAGCATTGTGATGAATGTTGTCATGGAGCACTGTGATTACAGGGGCCATGGAGCACTGTGAATACAAAGGCTATGGAGCATTGAGATGTCAGGGTTCATGGAGCATTGTGATGGAAGTGATCATGGATCATTGTGATGACAAGTGTCCTGGAACCTTGTGATGTCACGGTTCATGGAGCATTGTGATGTCAAGGACCATGGCGAATTGTGATGACATCTGTCATGGGGCATTGTGATGACAGTGGTCATCTAGAATTGTGATGAAAGGTATCATGGAGCACTGTGATGACAGGGGCCATGGAACATTGTGATGACAAAGGCCATGGAGCATTGTGATGACAAGTGTCATGGGGCATTTTGATGCCTTTGGCATGGAGCATTATGATGACAAGAGTTCTGGAGCATTTTGATGACAAGGGCATGGAGCATTGTGATGACAGGGCCCATGGAGCATTGTGATGAAAAGGGCAGGGAACATTGTGATGACTGGGTTCATGGAGCATTGTGATGAAAGGGGCCATGGAGCATTGAGATGACAGGCGTCATGAGGCATGGTGATGACAGTGGTCATGGAGCATTGTGATGAAAGAGATCATGGAGCAATATGATAACAGGGGCCATGGAGCATCGTGATGACATGTGTCCTGGAACACTGTGATGACACGGTTCATCGAGTATTGTGATGACAAGGGTCATAGCGAATTGTGACGACAGGTGTCATGGGGCATTGTGATGACATTGATCATGTAGGAATTGTGATGAAAGGTGTCATGGAGCACTGTGATGACTGGGGGCATGAAGCATTGTTATGAAAATTGTCCTGGATTATTGTGATGACAGCAGTCATGGAGAATTGTGATGAAAGGGATTATGCAGCATTGTGTTGACAAGGGTATGGACTATTGTGATGACAATGGTCATGGAGAAATGTGATGAAAGTTTTCATGGAACATCGTGATGAAAATGCCTGTCAGCATTGTGACTATAAAGGCCATGGAGCATTGTGATGACAAGTGTCATGGAGCATTGTAATGAAAGGTTTCATTGTGCACTGTGATGACAAGGGGGATGGAGTATTGTGAGGAAACTGGTCCTGGAGCATTGTGAAAACAAAAGCCATGGAGCTTTGTGATGACAGGCATCATGGAGCATTGTGAAGAAAGGGGCCATGGGGAATTGTAATGACAATAGAGAAATGTGATGAAAATGGTCAGCGAGCGTTATGATTAAAGTGGTCATTGAGAATTGTGATGAAAAGCGACATAGAGCATTGTGATGACAAAGGCCATGGAGAACTGTGATGACCAGGGTCATGTAGCATTGTGATGACACGGTCATGGAACATTGTGATGACAAGAATTCTGGAGCATTGTGATGACAAGGGCCATGGAGCATTGTGATGCCACCGTCATGGAACATTGTGATGACAAGAATTCTGGAGCATTGTGAGGAAACAGGCATGGAGCATTGTGATTATAGGGGACATGGAGCATTGTGATGACATGGGCAGGGAAGACTGTGATGACAGGTGTTATGGAGCAATGTGATGACAAGTGTCGTGGAGCATTGTGATGAGAGGGGCCTTGGAGAATTGTGATGACAGTGGTCATGGAGCATTGGGATGACATGGGCCATGGAGCATTGTGAAGACAAGATTCATGGAGCATTGTGATGACACGGGCATGAAGCATGGTGATGACAACAGACCTGGAGCATTGTGATGACAAGGGCATGGAGCATTGTGATGACAGGAGACATGGAGCATTGTCATGACATTGGCAGGGATCATTGTGATTCCAGGGATCATGGAGCATTGTGATGACAAGTGTCATGCAATATTGTGCTGACACAGATCATGGAGCATTTTGATGAGAGTGGCCTTGGAGCACAGTGATGAGAGACGTCATGGGGCATTATGGTGACAGTGGTCCAGGAGCATTGTGATGAAAGTGTTCATGGAGCAACGCGATTATCGGGAAAATGGAGCATTGTGAATACAAAGGCCATGGAGCATTGAGATAACAGAGTTCATGGAGCATTGTGATGAATGTGGTCATGGATCACTGTGATGACAAGTGTCCTGGAACCTAGTGATGACACGGTTCATACAGCCTTGAGATGACAAGGGCCAAGGCGAAATGTGATGACACGTGTCCTGGGGCATTGTGATGACATTGGTCATCTTGCATTGTGATGACGGTGGTCATGTAGAATTTTGAAATAAGGTATCATGGAGCACTGTGATGACAAAGGCCAAGGAACATTTTGCTGACAAGTGTCATTGAGCAATGGGATGACACGGGAATGGAGTATTATGATGACAAGTGTTCTGGAGCATTGTGATGACAAGGGCATGGAGCATGGTGATTACAGGGGCCATGGAGCATTGTGATGACAACGGCATGCAGCATTGTGATGACACGGACATGGAGCATTGTAATGATAGGCTATCTGGAGCATTGTGATGAAAAGGGGATGGAGCATTTTGATGACAGGGTCCAAGGAGAATTGTGCTGACAATGGCATGGAGCATTGTGATGAAAAGGGTACTGGAGCACTGTGAGGAAAGCAGTCATGGATCATTGTGATGACAGGGGTCATGGAGCTTTGTGATGACAAGGGTCATGGAGCATTGTGATGACACGGTCAAGGAACATTGTGATGACAAGAATTCTGGAGCATTGTGATGAAAGGGCATGGAGCATTGTGATCAAAGGTGACAAGGAGCATTGTGATGATATGGGCAGAGATCTTTGTGATGCCAGGGGACATGGAGCTTTTTGGTAAGAGAGGCCTTGGAGATTTGTGATGGCAGGCGTCATGGGGCATTGTGATGACAGTGGTCTTGGAGCATTGTGATGAATGTTGTCATGGAGCACTGTGATTACAGGGGCCATGGAGCACTGTGAATACAAAGGCTATGGAGCATTGAGATGTCAGGGTTCATGGAGCATTGTGATGGAAGTGATCATGGATCATTGTGATGACAAGTGTCCTGGAACCTTGTGATGTCACGGTTCATGGAGCATTGTGATGTCAAGGACCATGGCGAATTGTGATGACATCTGTCATGGGGCATTGTGATGACAGTGGTCATCTAGAATTGTGACGAAAGGTATCATGGAGCACTGTGATGACAGGGGCCATGGAACATTGTGATGACAAAGGCCATGGAGCATTGTGATGACAAGTGTCATGGGGCATTTTGATGACATTGGCATGGAGCATTGTGATGACAGGGGCCATGGATCATTGTGATGACAAGTGTCATGGGGCATTTTGATGCCATTGGCATGGAGCATTATGATGACAAGAGTTCTGGAGCATTTTGATGACAAGGGCATGGAGCATTGTGATGACAGGGCCCATGGAGCATTGTGATGAAAAGGGCAGGGAACATTGTGATGACTGGGTTCATGGAGCATTGTGATGAAAGGGGCCATGGAGCATTGAGATGACAGGCGTCATGAGGCATGGTGATGACAGTGGTCATGGAGCATTGTGATGAAAGAGATCATGGAGCAATATGATAACAGGGGCCATGGAGCATCGTGATGACATGTGTCCTGGAACACTGTGATGACACGGTTCATCGAGTATTGTGATGACAAGGGTCATAGCGAATTGTGACGACAGGTGTCATGGGGCATTGTGATGACATTGATCATGTAGGAATTGTGATGAAAGGTGTCATGGAGCACTGTGATGACTGGGGGCATGAAGCATTGTTATGAAAATTGTCCTGGATTATTGTGATGACAGCAGTCATGGAGAATTGTGATGAAAGGGATTATGCAGCATTGTGTTGACAAGGGTATGGACTATTGTGATGACAATGGTCATGGAGAAATGTGATGAAAGTTTTCATGGAACATCGTGATGAAAATGCCTGGCAGCATTGTGACTATAAAGGCCATGGAGCATTGTGATGACAAGTGTCATGGAGCATTGTAATGAAAGGTTTCATTGTGCACTGTGATGACAAGGGGGATGGAGTATTGTGATGAAACTGGTCCTGGAGCATTGTGAAAACAAAAGCCATGGAGCTTTGTGATGACAGGCATCATGGAGCATTGTGAAGAAAGGGGCCATGGGGAATTGTAATGACAATAGAGAAATGTGATGAAAATGGTCAGCGAGCGTTATGATTAAAGTGGTCATTGAGAATTGTGATGAAAAGCGACATAGAGCATTGTGATGACAAAGGCCATGGAGAACTGTGATGACCAGGGTCATGTAGCATTGTGATGACACGGTCATGGAACATTGTGATGACAAGAATTCTGGAGCATTGTGATGACAAGGGCCATGGAGCATTGTGATGCCACCGTCATGGAACATTGTGATGACAAGAATTCTGGAGCATTGTGAGGAAACAGGCATGGAGCATTGTGATTATAGGGGACATGGAGCATTGTGATGACATGGGCAGGGAAGACTGTGATGACAGGTGTTATGGAGCAATGTGATGACAAGTGTCGTGGAGCATTGTGATGAGAGGGGCCTTGGAGAATTGTGATGACAGTGGTCATGGAGCATTGGGATGACATGGGCCATGGAGCATTGTGAAGACAAGATTCATGGAGCATTGTGATGACACGGGCATGAAGCATGGTGATGACAACAGACCTGGAGCATTGTGATGACAAGGGCATGGAGCATTGTGATGACAGGAGACATGGAGCATTGTCATGACATTGGCAGGGATCATTGTGATTCCAGGGATCATGGAGCATTGTGATGACAAGTGTCATGCAATATTGTGCTGACACAGATCATGGAGCATTTTGATGAGAGTGGCCTTGGAGCACAGTGATGAGAGACGTCATGGGGCATTATGGTGACAGTGGTCCAGGAGCATTGTGATTAAAGTGTTCATGGAGCAACGCGATTATCGGGAAAATGGAGCATTGTGAATACAAAAGCCATGGAGCATTGAGATAACAGAGTTCATGGAACATTGTGATGAATGTGGTCATGGATCACTGTGATGACAAGTGTCCTGGAACCTAGTGATGACACGGTTCATACAGCCTTGAGATGACAAGGGCCAAGGCGAAATGTGATGACACGTGTCCTGGGGCATTGTGATGACATTGGTCATCTTGCATTGTGATGACGGTGGTCATGTAGAATTTTGAAATAAGGTATCATGGAGCACTGTGATGACAAAGGCCAAGGAACATTTTGATGACAAGTGTCATTGAGCAATGGGATGACACGGGAATGGAGTATTATGATGACAAGTGTTCTGGAGCATTGTGATGACAAGGGCATGGAGCATGGTGATTACACGGGCCATGGAGCATTGTGATGACACGGACATGGAGCATTGTAATGATAGGCTATCTGGAGCATTGTGATGAAAAGGGGATGGAGCATTTTGATGACAGGGTCCAAGGAGAATTGTGCTGACAATGGCATGGAGCATTGTGATGAAAAGGGTACTGGAGCACTGTGAGGAAAGCAGTCATGGATCATTGTGATGACAGGGGTCATGGAGCTTTGTGATGACAAGGGTCATGGAGCATTGTGATGACACGGTCAAGGAACATTGTGATGACAAGAATTCTGGAGCATTGTGATGAAAGGGCATGGAGCATTGTGATCAAAGGTGACAAGGAGCATTGTGATGATATGGGCAGAGATCTTTGTGATGCCAGGGGACATGGAGCTTTTTGGTAAGAGAGGCCTTGGAGATTTGTGATGGCAGGCGTCATGGGGCATTGTGATGACAGTGGTCTTGGAGCATTGTGATGAATGTTGTCATGGAGCACTGTGATTACAGGGGCCATGGAGCACTGTGAATACAAAGGCTATGGAGCATTGAGATGTCAGGGTTCATGGAGCATTGTGATGGAAGTGATCATGGATCATTGTGATGACAAGTGTCCTGGAACCTTGTGATGTCACGGTTCATGGAGCATTGTGATGTCAAGGACCATGGCGAATTGTGATGACATCTGTCATGGGGCATTGTGATGACAGTGGTCATGTAGAATTGTGATGAAAGGTATCATGGAGCACTGTGATGACAGGGGCCATGGAACATTGTGATGACAAAGGCCATGGAGCATTGTGATGACAAGTGTCATGGGGCATTTTGATGACATTGGCATGGAGCATTGTGATGACAGGGGCCATGGATCATTGTGATGACAAGTGTCATGGGGCATTTTGATGCCATTGGCATGGAGCATTATGATGACAAGAGTTCTGGAGCATTTTGATGACAAGGGCATGGAGCATTGTGATGACAGGGCCCATGGAGCATTGTGATGAAAAGGGCAGGGAACATTGTGATGACTGGGTTCATGGAGCATTGTGATGAAAGGGGCCATGGAGCATTGAGATGACAGGCGTCATGAGGCATGGTGATGACAGTGGTCATGGAGCATTGTGATGAAAGAGATCATGGAGCAATATGATAACAGGGGCCATGGAGCATCGTGATGACATGTGTCCTGGAACACTGTGATGACACGGTTCATCGAGTATTGTGATGACAAGGGTCATAGCGAATTGTGACGACAGGTGTCATGGGGCATTGTGATGACATTGATCATGTAGGAATTGTGATGAAAGGTGTCATGGAGCACTGTGATGACTGGGGGCATGAAGCATTGTTATGAAAATTGTCCTGGATTATTGTGATGACAGCAGTCATGGAGAATTGTGATGAAAGGGATTATGCAGCATTGTGTTGACAAGGGTATGGACTATTGTGATGACAATGGTCATGGAGAAATGTGATGAAAGTTTTCATGGAACATCGTGATGAAAATGCCTGGCAGCATTGTGACTATAAAGGCCATGGAGCATTGTGATGACAAGTGTCATGGAGCATTGTAATGAAAGGTTTCATTGTGCACTGTGATGACAAGGGGGATGGAGTATTGTGAGGAAACTGGTCCTGGAGCATTGTGAAAACAAAAGCCATGGAGCTTTGTGATGACAGGCATCATGGAGCATTGTGAAGAAAGGGGCCATGGGGAATTGTAATGACAATAGAGAAATGTGATGAAAATGGTCAGCGAGCGTTATGATTAAAGTGGTCATTGAGAATTGTGATGAAAAGCGACATAGAGCATTGTGATGACAAAGGCCATGGAGAACTGTGATGACCAGGGTCATGTAGCATTGTGATGACACGGTCATGGAACATTGTGATGACAAGAATTCTGGAGCATTGTGATGACAAGGGCCATGGAGCATTGTGATGCCACCGTCATGGAACATTGTGATGACAAGAATTCTGGAGCATTGTGAGGAAACAGGCATGGAGCATTGTGATTATAGGGGACATGGAGCATTGTGATGACATGGGCAGGGAAGACTGTGATGACAGGTGTTATGGAGCAATGTGATGACAAGTGTCGTGGAGCATTGTGATGAGAGGGGCCTTGGAGAATTGTGATGACAGTGGTCATGGAGCATTGGGATGACATGGGCCATGGAGCATTGTGAAGACAAGATTCATGGAGCATTGTGATGACACGGGCATGAAGCATGGTGATGACAACAGACCTGGAGCATTGTGATGACAAGGGCATGGAGCATTGTGATGACAGGAGACATGGAGCATTGTCATGACATTGGCAGGGATCATTGTGATTCCAGGGATCATGGAGCATTGTGATGACAAGTGTCATGCAATATTGTGCTGACACAGATCATGGAGCATTTTGATGAGAGTGGCCTTGGAGCACAGTGATGAGAGACGTCATGGGGCATTATGGTGACAGTGGTCCAGGAGCATTGTGATTAAAGTGTTCATGGAGCAACGCGATTATCGGGAAAATGGAGCATTGTGAATACAAAAGCCATGGAGCATTGAGATAACAGAGTTCATGGAACATTGTGATGAATGTGGTCATGGATCACTGTGATGACAAGTGTCCTGGAACCTAGTGATGACACGGTTCATACAGCCTTGAGATGACAAGGGCCAAGGCGAAATGTGATGACACGTGTCCTGGGGCATTGTGATGACATTGGTCATCTTGCATTGTGATGACGGTGGTCATGTAGAATTTTGAAATAAGGTATCATGGAGCACTGTGATGACAAAGGCCAAGGAACATTTTGATGACAAGTGTCATTGAGCAATGGGATGACACGGGAATGGAGTATTATGATGACAAGTGTTCTGGAGCATTGTGATGACAAGGGCATGGAGCATGGTGATTACACGGGCCATGGAGCATTGTGATGACACGGACATGGAGCATTGTAATGATAGGCTATCTGGAGCATTGTGATGAAAAGGGGATGGAGCATTTTGATGACAGGGTCCAAGGAGAATTGTGCTGACAATGGCATGGAGCATTGTGATGAAAAGGGTACTGGAGCACTGTGAGGAAAGCAGTCATGGATCATTGTGATGACAGGGGTCATGGAGCTTTGTGATGACAAGGGTCATGGAGCATTGTGATGACACGGTCAAGGAACATTGTGATGACAAGAATTCTGGAGCATTGTGATGAAAGGGCATGGAGCATTGTGATCAAAGGTGACAAGGAGCATTGTGATGATATGGGCAGAGATCTTTGTGATGCCAGGGGACATGGAGCTTTTTGGTAAGAGAGGCCTTGGAGATTTGTGATGGCAGGCGTCATGGGGCATTGTGATGACAGTGGTCTTGGAGCATTGTGATGAATGTTGTCATGGAGCACTGTGATTACAGGGGCCATGGAGCACTGTGAATACAAAGGCTATGGAGCATTGAGATGTCAGGGTTCATGGAGCATTGTGATGGAAGTGATCATGGATCATTGTGATGACAAGTGTCCTGGAACCTTGTGATGTCACGGTTCATGGAGCATTGTGATGTCAAGGACCATGGCGAATTGTGATGACATCTGTCATGGGGCATTGTGATGACAGTGGTCATCTAGAATTGTGATGAAAGGTATCATGGAGCACTGTGATGACAGGGGCCATGGAACATTGTGATGACAAAGGCCATGGAGCATTGTGATGACAAGTGTCATGGGGCATTTTGATGACATTGGCATGGAGCATTGTGATGACAGGGGCCATGGATCATTGTGATGACAAGTGTCATGGGGCATTTTGATGCCATTGGCATGGAGCATTATGATGACAAGAGTTCTGGAGCATTTTGATGACAAGGGCATGGAGCATTGTGATGACAGGGCCCATGGAGCATTGTGATGAAAAGGGCAGGGAACATTGTGATGACTGGGTTCATGGAGCATTGTGATGAAAGGGGCCATGGAGCATTGAGATGACAGGCGTCATGAGGCATGGTGATGACAGTGGTCATGGAGCATTGTGATGAAAGAGATCATGGAGCAATATGATAACAGGGGCCATGGAGCATCGTGATGACATGTGTCCTGGAACACTGTGATGACACGGTTCATCGAGTATTGTGATGACAAGGGTCATAGCGAATTGTGACGACAGGTGTCATGGGGCATTGTGATGACATTGATCATGTAGGAATTGTGATGAAAGGTGTCATGGAGCACTGTGATGACTGGGGGCATGAAGCATTGTTATGAAAATTGCCCTGGATTATTGTGATGACAGCAGTCATGGAGAATTGTGATGAAAGGGATTATGCAGCATTGTGTTGACAAGGGTATGGACTATTGTGATGACAATGGTCATGGAGAAATGTGATGAAAGTTTTCATGGAACATCGTGATGAAAATGCCTGTCAGCATTGTGACTATAAAGGCCATGGAGCATTGTGATGACAAGTGTCATGGAGCATTGTAATGAAAGGTTTCATTGTGCACTGTGATGACAAGGGGGATGGAGTATTGTGAGGAAACTGGTCCTGGAGCATTGTGAAAACAAAAGCCATGGAGCTTTGTGATGACAGGCATCATGGAGCATTGTGAAGAAAGGGGCCATGGGGAATTGTAATGACAATAGAGAAATGTGATGAAAATGGTCAGCGAGCGTTATGATTAAAGTGGTCATTGAGAATTGTGATGAAAAGCGACATAGAGCATTGTGATGACAAAGGCCATGGAGAACTGTGATGACCAGGGTCATGTAGCATTGTGATGACACGGTCATGGAACATTGTGATGACAAGAATTCTGGAGCATTGTGATGACAAGGGCCATGGAGCATTGTGATGCCACCGTCATGGAACATTGTGATGACAAGAATTCTGGAGCATTGTGAGGAAACAGGCATGGAGCATTGTGATTATAGGGGACATGGAGCATTGTGATGACATGGGCAGGGAAGACTGTGATGACAGGTGTTATGGAGCAATGTGATGACAAGTGTCGTGGAGCATTGTGATGAGAGGGGCCTTGGAGAATTGTGATGACAGTGGTCATGGAGCATTGGGATGACATGGGCCATGGAGCATTGTGAAGACAAGATTCATGGAGCATTGTGATGACACGGGCATGAAGCATGGTGATGACAACAGACCTGGAGCATTGTGATGACAAGGGCATGGAGCATTGTGATGACAGGAGACATGGAGCATTGTCATGACATTGGCAGGGATCATTGTGATTCCAGGGATCATGGAGCATTGTGATGACAAGTGTCATGCAATATTGTGCTGACACAGATCATGGAGCATTTTGATGAGAGTGGCCTTGGAGCACAGTGATGAGAGACGTCATGGGGCATTATGGTGACAGTGGTCCAGGAGCATTGTGATGAAAGTGTTCATGGAGCAACGCGATTATCGGGAAAATGGAGCATTGTGAATACAAAGGCCATGGAGCATTGAGATAACAGAGTTCATGGAGCATTGTGATGAATGTGGTCATGGATCACTGTGATGACAAGTGTCCTGGACCCTAGTGATGACACGGTTCATACAGCCTTGAGATGACAAGGGCCAAGGCGAAATGTGATGACACGTGTCCTGGGGCATTGTGATGACATTGGTCATCTTGCATTGTGATGACGGTGGTCATGTAGAATTTTGAAATAAGGTATCATGGAGCACTGTGATGACAAAGGCCAAGGAACATTTTGATGACAAGTGTCATTGAGCAATGGGATGACACGGGAATGGAGTATTATGATGACAAGTGTTCTGGAGCATTGTGATGACAAGGGCATGGAGCATGGTGATTACAGGGGCCATGGAGCATTGTGATGACAACGGCATGCAGCATTGTGATGACACGGACATGGAGCATTGTAATGATAGGCTATCTGGAGCATTGTGATGAAAAGGGGATGGAGCATTTTGATGACAGGGTCCAAGGAGAATTGTGCTGACAATGGCATGGAGCATTGTGATGAAAAGGGTACTGGAGCACTGTGAGGAAAGCAGTCATGGATCATTGTGATGACAGGGGTCATGGAGCTTTGTGATGACAAGGGTCATGGAGCATTGTGATGACACGGTCAAGGAACATTGTGATGACAAGAATTCTGGAGCATTGTGATGAAAGGGCATGGAGCATTGTGATCAAAGGTGACAAGGAGCATTGTGATGATATGGGCAGAGATCTTTGTGATGCCAGGGGACATGGAGCTTTTTGGTAAGAGAGGCCTTGGAGATTTGTGATGGCAGGCGTCATGGGGCATTGTGATGACAGTGGTCTTGGAGCATTGTGATGAATGTTGTCATGGAGCACTGTGATTACAGGGGCCATGGAGCACTGTGAATACAAAGGCTATGGAGCATTGAGATGTCAGGGTTCATGGAGCATTGTGATGGAAGTGATCATGGATCATTGTGATGACAAGTGTCCTGGAACCTTGTGATGTCACGGTTCATGGAGCATTGTGATGTCAAGGACCATGGCGAATTGTGATGACATCTGTCATGGGGCATTGTGATGACAGTGGTCATCTAGAATTGTGATGAAAGGTATCATGGAGCACTGTGATGACAGGGGCCATGGAACATTGTGATGACAAAGGCCATGGAGCATTGTGATGACAAGTGTCATGGGGCATTTTGATGACATTGGCATGGAGCATTGTGATGACAGGGGCCATGGATCATTGTGATGACAAGTGTCATGGGGCATTTTGATGCCATTGGCATGGAGCATTATGATGACAAGAGTTCTGGAGCATTTTGATGACAAGGGCATGGAGCATTGTGATGACAGGGCCCATGGAGCATTGTGATGAAAAGGGCAGGGAACATTGTGATGACTGGGTTCATGGAGCATTGTGATGAAAGGGGCCATGGAGCATTGAGATGACAGGCGTCATGAGGCATGGTGATGACAGTGGTCATGGAGCATTGTGATGAAAGAGATCATGGAGCAATATGATAACAGGGGCCATGGAGCATCGTGATGACATGTGTCCTGGAACACTGTGATGACACGGTTCATCGAGTATTGTGATGACAAGGGTCATAGCGAATTGTGACGACAGGTGTCATGGGGCATTGTGATGACATTGATCATGTAGGAATTGTGATGAAAGGTGTCATGGAGCACTGTGATGACTGGGGGCATGAAGCATTGTTATGAAAATTGTCCTGGATTATTGTGATGACAGCAGTCATGGAGAATTGTGATGAAAGGGATTATGCAGCATTGTGTTGACAAGGGTATGGACTATTGTGATGACAATGGTCATGGAGAAATGTGATGAAAGTTTTCATGGAACATCGTGATGAAAATGCCTGTCAGCATTGTGACTATAAAGGCCATGGAGCATTGTGATGACAAGTGTCATGGAGCATTGTAATGAAAGGTTTCATTGTGCACTGTGATGACAAGGGGGATGGAGTATTGTGAGGAAACTGGTCCTGGAGCATTGTGAAAACAAAAGCCATGGAGCTTTGTGATGACAGGCATCATGGAGCATTGTGAAGAAAGGGGCCATGGGGAATTGTAATGACAATAGAGAAATGTGATGAAAATGGTCAGCGAGCGTTATGATTAAAGTGGTCATTGAGAATTGTGATGAAAAGCGACATAGAGCATTGTGATGACAAAGGCCATGGAGAACTGTGATGACCAGGGTCATGTAGCATTGTGATGACACGGTCATGGAACATTGTGATGACAAGAATTCTGGAGCATTGTGATGACAAGGGCCATGGAGCATTGTGATGCCACCGTCATGGAACATTGTGATGACAAGAATTCTGGAGCATTGTGAGGAAACAGGCATGGAGCATTGTGATTATAGGGGACATGGAGCATTGTGATGACATGGGCAGGGAAGACTGTGATGACAGGTGTTATGGAGCAATTGTGATGACAAGTGTCGTGGAGCATTGTGATGAGAGGGGCCTTGGAGAATTGTGATGACAGTGGTCATGGAGCATTGGGATGACATGGGCCATGGAGCATTGTGAAGACAAGATTCATGGAGCATTGTGATGACACGGGCATGAAGCATGGTGATGACAACAGACCTGGAGCATTGTGATGACAAGGGCATGGAGCATTGTGATGACAGGAGACATGGAGCATTGTCATGACATTGGCAGGGATCATTGTGATTCCAGGGATCATGGAGCATTGTGATGACAAGTGTCATGCAATATTGTGCTGACACAGATCATGGAGCATTTTGATGAGAGTGGCCTTGGAGCACAGTGATGAGAGACGTCATGGGGCATTATGGTGACAGTGGTCCAGGAGCATTGTGATGAAAGTGTTCATGGAGCAACGCGATTATCGGGAAAATGGAGCATTGTGAATACAAAGGCCATGGAGCATTGAGATAACAGAGTTCATGGAGCATTGTGATGAATGTGGTCATGGATCACTGTGATGACAAGTGTCCTGGAACCTAGTGATGACACGGTTCATACAGCCTTGAGATGACAAGGGCCAAGGCGAAATGTGATGACACGTGTCCTGGGGCATTGTGATGACATTGGTCATCTTGCATTGTGATGACGGTGGTCATGTAGAATTTTGAAATAAGGTATCATGGAGCACTGTGATGACAAAGGCCAAGGAACATTTTGATGACAAGTGTCATTGAGCAATGGGATGACACGGGAATGGAGTATTATGATGACAAGTGTTCTGGAGCACTGTGATGACAAGGGCATGGAGCATGGTGATTACAGGGGCCATGGAGCATTGTGATGACAACGGCATGCAGCATTGTGATGACACGGACATGGAGCATTGTAATGATAGGCTATCTGGAGCATTGTGATGAAAAGGGGATGGAGCATTTTGATGACAGGGTCCAAGGAGAATTGTGCTGACAATGGCATGGAGCATTGTGATGAAAAGGGTACTGGAGCACTGTGAGGAAAGCAGTCATGGATCATTGTGATGACAGGGGTCATGGAGCTTTGTGATGACAAGGGTCATGGAGCATTGTGATGACACGGTCAAGGAACATTGTGATGACAAGAATTCTGGAGCATTGTGATGAAAGGGCATGGAGCATTGTGATCAAAGGTGACAAGGAGCATTGTGATGATATGGGCAGAGATCTTTGTGATGCCAGGGGACATGGAGCTTTTTGGTAAGAGAGGCCTTGGAGATTTGTGATGGCAGGCGTCATGGGGCATTGTGATGACAGTGGTCTTGGAGCATTGTGATGAATGTTGTCATGGAGCACTGTGATTACAGGGGCCATGGAGCACTGTGAATACAAAGGCTATGGAGCATTGAGATGTCAGGGTTCATGGAGCATTGTGATGGAAGTGATCATGGATCATTGTGATGACAAGTGTCCTGGAACCTTGTGATGTCACGGTTCATGGAGCATTGTGATGTCAAGGACCATGGCGAATTGTGATGACATCTGTCATGGGGCATTGTGATGACAGTGGTCATCTAGAATTGTGATGAAAGGTATCATGGAGCACTGTGATGACAGGGGCCATGGAACATTGTGATGACAAAGGCCATGGAGCATTGTGATGACAAGTGTCATGGGGCATTTTGATGCCTTTGGCATGGAGCATTATGATGACAAGAGTTCTGGAGCATTTTGATGACAAGGGCATGGAGCATTGTGATGACAGGGCCCATGGAGCATTGTGATGAAAAGGGCAGGGAACATTGTGATGACTGGGTTCATGGAGCATTGTGATGAAAGGGGCCATGGAGCATTGAGATGACAGGCGTCATGAGGCATGGTGATGACAGTGGTCATGGAGCATTGTGATGAAAGAGATCATGGAGCAATATGATAACAGGGGCCATGGAGCATCGTGATGACATGTGTCCTGGAACACTGTGATGACACGGTTCATCGAGTATTGTGATGACAAGGGTCATAGCGAATTGTGACGACAGGTGTCATGGGGCATTGTGATGACATTGATCATGTAGGAATTGTGATGAAAGGTGTCATGGAGCACTGTGATGACTGGGGGCATGAAGCATTGTTATGAAAATTGTCCTGGATTATTGTGATGACAGCAGTCATGGAGAATTGTGATGAAAGGGATTATGCAGCATTGTGTTGACAAGGGTATGGACTATTGTGATGACAATGGTCATGGAGAAATGTGATGAAAGTTTTCATGGAACATCGTGATGAAAATGCCTGTCAGCATTGTGACTATAAAGGCCATGGAGCATTGTGATGACAAGTGTCATGGAGCATTGTAATGAAAGGTTTCATTGTGCACTGTGATGACAAGGGGGATGGAGTATTGTGAGGAAACTGGTCCTGGAGCATTGTGAAAACAAAAGCCATGGAGCTTTGTGATGACAGGCATCATGGAGCATTGTGAAGAAAGGGGCCATGGGGAATTGTAATGACAATAGAGAAATGTGATGAAAATGGTCAGCGAGCGTTATGATTAAAGTGGTCATTGAGAATTGTGATGAAAAGCGACATAGAGCATTGTGATGACAAAGGCCATGGAGAACTGTGATGACCAGGGTCATGTAGCATTGTGATGACACGGTCATGGAACATTGTGATGACAAGAATTCTGGAGCATTGTGATGACAAGGGCCATGGAGCATTGTGATGCCACCGTCGTGGAACATTGTGATGACAAGAATTCTGGAGCATTGTGAGGAAACAGGCATGGAGCATTGTGATTATAGGGGACATGGAGCATTGTGATGACATGGGCAGGGAAGACTGTGATGACAGGTGTTATGGAGCAATGTGATGACAAGTGTCGTGGAGCATTGTGATGAGAGGGGCCTTGGAGAATTGTGATGACAGTGGTCATGGAGCATTGGGATGACATGGGCCATGGAGCATTGTGAAGACAAGATTCATGGAGCATTGTGATGACACGGGCATGAAGCATGGTGATGACAACAGACCTGGAGCATTGTGATGACAAGGGCATGGAGCATTGTGATGACAGGAGACATGGAGCATTGTCATGACATTGGCAGGGATCATTGTGATTCCAGGGATCATGGAGCATTGTGATGACAAGTGTCATGCAATATTGTGCTGACACAGATCATGGAGCATTTTGATGAGAGTGGCCTTGGAGCACAGTGATGAGAGACGTCATGGGGCATTATGGTGACAGTGGTCCAGGAGCATTGTGATGAAAGTGTTCATGGAGCAACGCGATTATCGGGAAAATGGAGCATTGTGAATACAAAGGCCATGGAGCATTGAGATAACAGAGTTCATGGAGCATTGTGATGAATGTGGTCATGGATCACTGTGATGACAAGTGTCCTGGAACCTAGTGATGACACGGTTCATACAGCCTTGAGATGACAAGGGCCAAGGCGAAATGTGATGACACGTGTCCTGGGGCATTGTGATGACATTGGTCATCTTGCATTGTGATGACGGTGGTCATGTAGAATTTTGAAATAAGGTATCATGGAGCACTGTGATGACAAAGGCCAAGGAACATTTTGATGACAAGTGTCATTGAGCAATGGGATGACACGGGAATGGAGTATTATGATGACAAGTGTTCTGGAGCATTGTGATGACAAGGGCATGGAGCATGGTGATTACAGGGGCCATGGAGCATTGTGATGACAACGGCATGCAGCATTGTGATGACACGGACATGGAGCATTGTAATGATAGGCTATCTGGAGCATTGTGATGAAAAGGGGATGGAGCATTTTGATGACAGGGTCCAAGGAGAATTGTGCTGACAATGGCATGGAGCATTGTGATGAAAAGGGTACTGGAGCACTGTGAGGAAAGCAGTCATGGATCATTGTGATGACAGGGGTCATGGAGCTTTGTGATGACAAGGGTCATGGAGCATTGTGATGACACGGTCAAGGAACATTGTGATGACAAGAATTCTGGAGCATTGTGATGAAAGGGCATGGAGCATTGTGATCAAAGGTGACAAGGAGCATTGTGATGATATGGGCAGAGATCTTTGTGATGCCAGGGGACATGGAGCTTTTTGGTAAGAGAGGCCTTGGAGATTTGTGATGGCAGGCGTCATGGGGCATTGTGATGACAGTGGTCTTGGAGCATTGTGATGAATGTTGTCATGGAGCACTGTGATTACAGGGGCCATGGAGCACTGTGAATACAAAGGCTATGGAGCATTGAGATGTCAGGGTTCATGGAGCATTGTGATGGAAGTGATCATGGATCATTGTGATGACAAGTGTCCTGGAACCTTGTGATGTCACGGTTCATGGAGCATTGTGATGTCAAGGACCATGGCGAATTGTGATGACATCTGTCATGGGGCATTGTGATGACAGTGGTCATCTAGAATTGTGATGAAAGGTATCATGGAGCACTGTGATGACAGGGGCCATGGAACATTGTGATGACAAAGGCCATGGAGCATTGTGATGACAAGTGTCATGGGGCATTTTGATGACATTGGCATGGAGCATTGTGATGACAGGGGCCATGGATCATTGTGATGACAAGTGTCATGGGGCATTTTGATGCCATTGGCATGGAGCATTATGATGACAAGAGTTCTGGAGCATTTTGATGACAAGGGCATGGAGCATTGTGATGACAGGGCCCATGGAGCATTGTGATGAAAAGGGCAGGGAACATTGTGATGACTGGGTTCATGGAGCATTGTGATGAAAGGGGCCATGGAGCATTGAGATGACAGGCGTCATGAGGCATGGTGATGACAGTGGTCATGGAGCATTGTGATGAAAGAGATCATGGAGCAATATGATAACAGGGGCCATGGAGCATCGTGATGACATGTGTCCTGGAACACTGTGATGACACGGTTCATCGAGTATTGTGATGACAAGGGTCATAGCGAATTGTGACGACAGGTGTCATGGGGCATTGTGATGACATTGATCATGTAGGAATTGTGATGAAAGGTGTCATGGAGCACTGTGATGACTGGGGGCATGAAGCATTGTTATGAAAATTGTCCTGGATTATTGTGATGACAGCAGTCATGGAGAATTGTGATGAAAGGGATTATGCAGCATTGTGTTGACAAGGGTATGGACTATTGTGATGACAATGGTCATGGAGAAATGTGATGAAAGTTTTCATGGAACATCGTGATGAAAATGCCTGTCAGCATTGTGACTATAAAGGCCATGGAGCATTGTGATGACAAGTGTCATGGAGCATTGTAATGAAAGGTTTCATTGTGCACTGTGATGACAAGGGGGATGGAGTATTGTGAGGAAACTGGTCCTGGAGCATTGTGAAAACAAAAGCCATGGAGCTTTGTGATGACAGGCATCATGGAGCATTGTGAAGAAAGGGGCCATGGGGAATTGTAATGACAATAGAGAAATGTGATGAAAATGGTCAGCGAGCGTTATGATTAAAGTGGTCATTGAGAATTGTGATGAAAAGCGACATAGAGCATTGTGATGACAAAGGCCATGGAGAACTGTGATGACCAGGGTCATGTAGCATTGTGATGACACGGTCATGGAACATTGTGATGACAAGAATTCTGGAGCATTGTGATGACAAGGGCCATGGAGCATTGTGATGCCACCGTCATGGAACATTGTGATGACAAGAATTCTGGAGCATTGTGAGGAAACAGGCATGGAGCATTGTGATTATAGGGGACATGGAGCATTGTGATGACATGGGCAGGGAAGACTGTGATGACAGGTGTTATGGAGCAATGTGATGACAAGTGTCGTGGAGCATTGTGATGAGAGGGGCCTTGGAGAATTGTGATGACAGTGGTCATGGAGCATTGGGATGACATGGGCCATGGAGCATTGTGAAGACAAGATTCATGGAGCATTGTGATGACACGGGCATGAAGCATGGTGATGACAACAGACCTGGAGCATTGTGATGACAAGGGCATGGAGCATTGTGATGACAGGAGACATGGAGCATTGTCATGACATTGGCAGGGATCATTGTGATTCCAGGGATCATGGAGCATTGTGATGACAAGTGTCATGCAATATTGTGCTGACACAGATCATGGAGCATTTTGATGAGAGTGGCCTTGGAGCACAGTGATGAGAGACGTCATGGGGCATTATGGTGACAGTGGTCCAGGAGCATTGTGATGAAAGTGTTCATGGAGCAACGCGATTATCGGGAAAATGGAGCATTGTGAATACAAAGGCCATGGAGCATTGAGATAACAGAGTTCATGGAGCATTGTGATGAATGTGGTCATGGATCACTGTGATGACAAGTGTCCTGGAACCTAGTGATGACACGGTTCATACAGCCTTGAGATGACAAGGGCCAAGGCGAAATGTGATGACACGTGTCCTGGGGCATTGTGATGACATTGGTCATCTTGCATTGTGATGACGGTGGTCATGTAGAATTTTGAAATAAGGTATCATGGAGCACTGTGATGACAAAGGCCAAGGAACATTTTGATGACAAGTGTCATTGAGCAATGGGATGACACGGGAATGGAGTATTATGATGACAAGTGTTCTGGAGCATTGTGATGACAAGGGCATGGAGCATGGTGATTACAGGGGCCATGGAGCATTGTGATGACAACGGCATGCAGCATTGTGATGACACGGACATGGAGCATTGTAATGATAGGCTATCTGGAGCATTGTGATGAAAAGGGGATGGAGCATTTTGATGACAGGGTCCAAGGAGAATTGTGCTGACAATGGCATGGAGCATTGTGATGAAAAGGGTACTGGAGCACTGTGAGGAAAGCAGTCATGGATCATTGTGATGACAGGGGTCATGGAGCTTTGTGATGACAAGGGTCATGGAGCATTGTGATGACACGGTCAAGGAACATTGTGATGACAAGAATTCTGGAGCATTGTGATGAAAGGGCATGGAGCATTGTGATCAAAGGTGACAAGGAGCATTGTGATGATATGGGCAGAGATCTTTGTGATGCCAGGGGACATGGAGCTTTTTGGTAAGAGAGGCCTTGGAGATTTGTGATGGCAGGCGTCATGGGGCATTGTGATGACAGTGGTCTTGGAGCATTGTGATGAATGTTGTCATGGAGCACTGTGATTACAGGGGCCATGGAGCACTGTGAATACAAAGGCTATGGAGCATTGAGATGTCAGGGTTCATGGAGCATTGTGATGGAAGTGATCATGGATCATTGTGATGACAAGTGTCCTGGAACCTTGTGATGTCACGGTTCATGGAGCATTGTGATGTCAAGGACCATGGCGAATTGTGATGACATCTGTCATGGGGCATTGTGATGACAGTGGTCATCTAGAATTGTGATGAAAGGTATCATGGAGCACTGTGATGACAGGGGCCATGGAACATTGTGATGACAAAGGCCATGGAGCATTGTGATGACAAGTGTCATGGGGCATTTTGATGACATTGGCATGGAGCATTGTGATGACAGGGGCCATGGATCATTGTGATGACAAGTGTCATGGGGCATTTTGATGCCATTGGCATGGAGCATTATGATGACAAGAGTTCTGGAGCATTTTGATGACAAGGGCATGGAGCATTGTGATGACAGGGCCCATGGAGCATTGTGATGAAAAGGGCAGGGAACATTGTGATGACTGGGTTCATGGAGCATTGTGATGAAAGGGGCCATGGAGCATTGAGATGACAGGCGTCATGAGGCATGGTGATGACAGTGGTCATGGAGCATTGTGATGAAAGAGATCATGGAGCAATATGATAACAGGGGCCATGGAGCATCGTGATGACATGTGTCCTGGAACACTGTGATGACACGGTTCATCGAGTATTGTGATGACAAGGGTCATAGCGAATTGTGACGACAGGTGTCATGGGGCATTGTGATGACATTGATCATGTAGGAATTGTGATGAAAGGTGTCATGGAGCACTGTGATGACTGGGGGCATGAAGCATTGTTATGAAAATTGTCCTGGATTATTGTGATGACAGCAGTCATGGAGAATTGTGATGAAAGGGATTATGCAGCATTGTGTTGACAAGGGTATGGACTATTGTGATGACAATGGTCATGGAGAAATGTGATGAAAGTTTTCATGGAACATCGTGATGAAAATGCCTGTCAGCATTGTGACTATAAAGGCCATGGAGCATTGTGATGACAAGTGTCATGGAGCATTGTAATGAAAGGTTTCATTGTGCACTGTGATGACAAGGGGGATGGAGTATTGTGAGGAAACTGGTCCTGGAGCATTGTGAAAACAAAAGCCATGGAGCTTTGTGATGACAGGCATCATGGAGCATTGTGAAGAAAGGGGCCATGGGGAATTGTAATGACAATAGAGAAATGTGATGAAAATGGTCAGCGAGCGTTATGATTAAAGTGGTCATTGAGAATTGTGATGAAAAGCGACATAGAGCATTGTGATGACAAAGGCCATGGAGAACTGTGATGACCAGGGTCATGTAGCATTGTGATGACACGGTCATGGAACATTGTGATGACAAGAATTCTGGAGCATTGTGATGACAAGGGCCATGGAGCATTGTGATGCCACCGTCATGGAACATTGTGATGACAAGAATTCTGGAGCATTGTGAGGAAACAGGCATGGAGCATTGTGATTATAGGGGACATGGAGCATTGTGATGACATGGGCAGGGAAGACTGTGATGACAGGTGTTATGGAGCAATGTGATGACAAGTGTCGTGGAGCATTGTGATGAGAGGGGCCTTGGAGAATTGTGATGACAGTGGTCATGGAGCATTGGGATGACATGGGCCATGGAGCATTGTGAAGACAAGATTCATGGAGCATTGTGATGACACGGGCATGAAGCATGGTGATGACAACAGACCTGGAGCATTGTGATGACAAGGGCATGGAGCATTGTGATGACAGGAGACATGGAGCATTGTCATGACATTGGCAGGGATCATTGTGATTCCAGGGATCATGGAGCATTGTGATGACAAGTGTCATGCAATATTGTGCTGACACAGATCATGGAGCATTTTGATGAGAGTGGCCTTGGAGCACAGTGATGAGAGACGTCATGGGGCATTATGGTGACAGTGGTCCAGGAGCATTGTGATGAAAGTGTTCATGGAGCAACGCGATTATCGGGAAAATGGAGCATTGTGAATACAAAGGCCATGGAGCATTGAGATAACAGAGTTCATGGAGCATTGTGATGAATGTGGTCATGGATCACTGTGATGACAAGTGTCCTGGAACCTAGTGATGACACGGTTCATACAGCCTTGAGATGACAAGGGCCAAGGCGAAATGTGATGACACGTGTCCTGGGGCATTGTGATGACATTGGTCATCTTGCATTGTGATGACGGTGGTCATGTAGAATTTTGAAATAAGGTATCATGGAGCACTGTGATGACAAAGGCCAAGGAACATTTTGATGACAAGTGTCATTGAGCAATGGGATGACACGGGAATGGAGTATTATGATGACAAGTGTTCTGGAGCATTGTGATGACAAGGGCATGGAGCATGGTGATTACAGGGGCCATGGAGCATTGTGATGACAACGGCATGCAGCATTGTGATGACACGGACATGGAGCATTGTAATGATAGGCTATCTGGAGCATTGTGATGAAAAGGGGATGGAGCATTTTGATGACAGGGTCCAAGGAGAATTGTGCTGACAATGGCATGGAGCATTGTGATGAAAAGGGTACTGGAGCACTGTGAGGAAAGCAGTCATGGATCATTGTGATGACAGGGGTCATGGAGCTTTGTGATGACAAGGGTCATGGAGCATTGTGATGACACGGTCAAGGAACATTGTGATGACAAGAATTCTGGAGCATTGTGATGAAAGGGCATGGAGCATTGTGATCAAAGGTGACAAGGAGCATTGTGATGATATGGGCAGAGATCTTTGTGATGCCAGGGGACATGGAGCTTTTTGGTAAGAGAGGCCTTGGAGATTTGTGATGGCAGGCGTCATGGGGCATTGTGATGACAGTGGTCTTGGAGCATTGTGATGAATGTTGTCATGGAGCACTGTGATTACAGGGGCCATGGAGCACTGTGAATACAAAGGCTATGGAGCATTGAGATGTCAGGGTTCATGGAGCATTGTGATGGAAGTGATCATGGATCATTGTGATGACAAGTGTCCTGGAACCTTGTGATGTCACGGTTCATGGAGCATTGTGATGTCAAGGACCATGGCGAATTGTGATGACATCTGTCATGGGGCATTGTGATGACAGTGGTCATCTAGAATTGTGATGAAAGGTATCATGGAGCACTGTGATGACAGGGGCCATGGAACATTGTGATGACAAAGGCCATGGAGCATTGTGATGACAAGTGTCATGGGGCATTTTGATGACATTGGCATGGAGCATTGTGATGACAGGGGCCATGGATCATTGTGATGACAAGTGTCATGGGGCATTTTGATGCCATTGGCATGGAGCATTATGATGACAAGAGTTCTGGAGCATTTTGATGACAAGGGCATGGAGCATTGTGATGACAGGGCCCATGGAGCATTGTGATGAAAAGGGCAGGGAACATTGTGATGACTGGGTTCATGGAGCATTGTGATGAAAGGGGCCATGGAGCATTGAGATGACAGGCGTCATGAGGCATGGTGATGACAGTGGTCATGGAGCATTGTGATGAAAGAGATCATGGAGCAATATGATAACAGGGGCCATGGAGCATCGTGATGACATGTGTCCTGGAACACTGTGATGACACGGTTCATCGAGTATTGTGATGACAAGGGTCATAGCGAATTGTGACGACAGGTGTCATGGGGCATTGTGATGACATTGATCATGTAGGAATTGTGATGAAAGGTGTCATGGAGCACTGTGATGACTGGGGGCATGAAGCATTGTTATGAAAATTGTCCTGGATTATTGTGATGACAGCAGTCATGGAGAATTGTGATGAAAGGGATTATGCAGCATTGTGTTGACAAGGGTATGGACTATTGTGATGACAATGGTCATGGAGAAATGTGATGAAAGTTTTCATGGAACATCGTGATGAAAATGCCTGGCAGCATTGTGACTATAAAGGCCATGGAGCATTGTGATGACAAGTGTCATGGAGCATTGTAATGAAAGGTTTCATTGTGCACTGTGATGACAAGGGGGATGGAGTATTGTGAGGAAACTGGTCCTGGAGCATTGTGAAAACAAAAGCCATGGAGCTTTGTGATGACAGGCATCATGGAGCATTGTGAAGAAAGGGGCCATGGGGAATTGTAATGACAATAGAGAAATGTGATGAAAATGGTCAGCGAGCGTTATGATTAAAGTGGTCATTGAGAATTGTGATGAAAAGCGACATAGAGCATTGTGATGACAAAGGCCATGGAGAACTGTGATGACCAGGGTCATGTAGCATTGTGATGACACGGTCATGGAACATTGTGATGACAAGAATTCTGGAGCATTGTGATGACAAGGGCCATGGAGCATTGTGATGCCACCGTCATGGAACATTGTGATGACAAGAATTCTGGAGCATTGTGAGGAAACAGGCATGGAGCATTGTGATTATAGGGGACATGGAGCATTGTGATGACATGGGCAGGGAAGACTGTGATGACAGGTGTTATGGAGCAATGTGATGACAAGTGTCGTGGAGCGTTGTGATGAGAGGGGCCTTGGAGAATTGTGATGACAGTGGTCATGGAGCATTGGGATGACATGGGCCATGGAGCATTGTGAAGACAAGATTCATGGAGCATTGTGATGACACGGGCATGAAGCATGGTGATGACAACAGACCTGGAGCATTGTGATGACAAGGGCATGGAGCATTGTGATGACAGGAGACATGGAGCATTGTCATGACATTGGCAGGGATCATTGTGATTCCAGGGATCATGGAGCATTGTGATGACAAGTGTCATGCAATATTGTGCTGACACAGATCATGGAGCATTTTGATGAGAGTGGCCTTGGAGCACAGTGATGAGAGACGTCATGGGGCATTATGGTGACAGTGGTCCAGGAGCATTGTGATGAAAGTGTTCATGGAGCAACGCGATTATCGGGAAAATGGAGCATTGTGAATACAAAGGCCATGGAGCATTGAGATAACAGAGTTCATGGAGCATTGTGATGAATGTGGTCATGGATCACTGTGATGACAAGTGTCCTGGAACCTAGTGATGACACGGTTCATACAGCCTTGAGATGACAAGGGCCAAGGCGAAATGTGATGACACGTGTCCTGGGGCATTGTGATGACATTGGTCATCTTGCATTGTGATGACGGTGGTCATGTAGAATTTTGAAATAAGGTATCATGGAGCACTGTGATGACAAAGGCCAAGGAACATTTTGATGACAAGTGTCATTGAGCAATGGGATGACACGGGAATGGAGTATTATGATGACAAGTGTTCTGGAGCATTGTGATGACAAGGGCATGGAGCATGGTGATTACAGGGGCCATGGAGCATTGTGATGACAACGGCATGCAGCATTGTGATGACACGGACATGGAGCATTGTAATGATAGGCTATCTGGAGCATTGTGATGAAAAGGGGATGGAGCATTTTGATGACAGGGTCCAAGGAGAATTGTGCTGACAATGGCATGGAGCATTGTGATGAAAAGGGTACTGGAGCACTGTGAGGAAAGCAGTCATGGATCATTGTGATGACAGGGGTCATGGAGCTTTGTGATGACAAGGGTCATGGAGCATTGTGATGACACGGTCAAGGAACATTGTGATGACAAGAATTCTGGAGCATTGTGATGAAAGGGCATGGAGCATTGTGATCAAAGGTGACAAGGAGCATTGTGATGATATGGGCAGAGATCTTTGTGATGCCAGGGGACATGGAGCTTTTTGGTAAGAGAGGCCTTGGAGATTTGTGATGGCAGGCGTCATGGGGCATTGTGATGACAGTGGTCTTGGAGCATTGTGATGAATGTTGTCATGGAGCACTGTGATTACAGGGGCCATGGAGCACTGTGAATACAAAGGCTATGGAGCATTGAGATGTCAGGGTTCATGGAGCATTGTGATGGAAGTGATCATGGATCATTGTGATGACAAGTGTCCTGGAACCTTGTGATGTCACGGTTCATGGAGCATTGTGATGTCAAGGACCATGGCGAATTGTGATGACATCTGTCATGGGGCATTGTGATGACAGTGGTCATCTAGAATTGTGATGAAAGGTATCATGGAGCACTGTGATGACAGGGGCCATGGAACATTGTGATGACAAAGGCCATGGAGCATTGTGATGACAAGTGTCATGGGGCATTTTGATGCCTTTGGCATGGAGCATTATGATGACAAGAGTTCTGGAGCATTTTGATGACAAGGGCATGGAGCATTGTGATGACAGGGCCCATGGAGCATTGTGATGAAAAGGGCAGGGAACATTGTGATGACTGGGTTCATGGAGCATTGTGATGAAAGGGGCCATGGAGCATTGAGATGACAGGCGTCATGAGGCATGGTGATGACAGTGGTCATGGAGCATTGTGATGAAAGAGATCATGGAGCAATATGATAACAGGGGCCATGGAGCATCGTGATGACATGTGTCCTGGAACACTGTGATGACACGGTTCATCGAGTATTGTGATGACAAGGGTCATAGCGAATTGTGACGACAGGTGTCATGGGGCATTGTGATGACATTGATCATGTAGGAATTGTGATGAAAGGTGTCATGGAGCACTGTGATGACTGGGGGCATGAAGCATTGTTATGAAAATTGTCCTGGATTATTGTGATGACAGCAGTCATGGAGAATTGTGATGAAAGGGATTATGCAGCATTGTGTTGACAAGGGTATGGACTATTGTGATGACAATGGTCATGGAGAAATGTGATGAAAGTTTTCATGGAACATCGTGATGAAAATGCCTGTCAGCATTGTGACTATAAAGGCCATGGAGCATTGTGATGACAAGTGTCATGGAGCATTGTAATGAAAGGTTTCATTGTGCACTGTGATGACAAGGGGGATGGAGTATTGTGAGGAAACTGGTCCTGGAGCATTGTGAAAACAAAAGCCATGGAGCTTTGTGATGACAGGCATCATGGAGCATTGTGAAGAAAGGGGCCATGGGGAATTGTAATGACAATAGAGAAATGTGATGAAAATGGTCAGCGAGCGTTATGATTAAAGTGGTCATTGAGAATTGTGATGAAAAGCGACATAGAGCATTGTGATGACAAAGGCCATGGAGAACTGTGATGACCAGGGTCATGTAGCATTGTGATGACACGGTCATGGAACATTGTGATGACAAGAATTCTGGAGCATTGTGATGACAAGGGCCATGGAGCATTGTGATGCCACCGTCATGGAACATTGTGATGACAAGAATTCTGGAGCATTGTGAGGAAACAGGCATGGAGCATTGTGATTATAGGGGACATGGAGCATTGTGATGACATGGGCAGGGAAGACTGTGATGACAGGTGTTATGGAGCAATGTGATGACAAGTGTCGTGGAGCATTGTGATGAGAGGGGCCTTGGAGAATTGTGATGACAGTGGTCATGGAGCATTGGGATGACATGGGCCATGGAGCATTGTGAAGACAAGATTCATGGAGCATTGTGATGACACGGGCATGAAGCATGGTGATGACAACAGACCTGGAGCATTGTGATGACAAGGGCATGGAGCATTGTGATGACAGGAGACATGGAGCATTGTCATGACATTGGCAGGGATCATTGTGATTCCAGGGATCATGGAGCATTGTGATGACAAGTGTCATGCAATATTGTGCTGACACAGATCATGGAGCATTTTGATGAGAGTGGCCTTGGAGCACAGTGATGAGAGACGTCATGGGGCATTATGGTGACAGTGGTCCAGGAGCATTGTGATGAAAGTGTTCATGGAGCAACGCGATTATCGGGAAAATGGAGCATTGTGAATACAAAGGCCATGGAGCATTGAGATAACAGAGTTCATGGAGCATTGTGATGAATGTGGTCATGGATCACTGTGATGACAAGTGTCCTGGAACCTAGTGATGACACGGTTCATACAGCCTTGAGATGACAAGGGCCAAGGCGAAATGTGATGACACGTGTCCTGGGGCATTGTGATGACATTGGTCATCTTGCATTGTGATGACGGTGGTCATGTAGAATTTTGAAATAAGGTATCATGGAGCACTGTGATGACAAAGGCCAAGGAACATTTTGATGACAAGTGTCATTGAGCAATGGGATGACACGGGAATGGAGTATTATGATGACAAGTGTTCTGGAGCATTGTGATGACAAGGGCATGGAGCATGGTGATTACAGGGGCCATGGAGCATTGTGATGACAACGGCATGCAGCATTGTGATGACACGGACATGGAGCATTGTAATGATAGGCTATCTGGAGCATTGTGATGAAAAGGGGATGGAGCATTTTGATGACAGGGTCCAAGGAGAATTGTGCTGACAATGGCATGGAGCATTGTGATGAAAAGGGTACTGGAGCACTGTGAGGAAAGCAGTCATGGATCATTGTGATGACAGGGGTCATGGAGCTTTGTGATGACAAGGGTCATGGAGCATTGTGATGACACGGTCAAGGAACATTGTGATGACAAGAATTCTGGAGCATTGTGATGAAAGGGCATGGAGCATTGTGATCAAAGGTGACAAGGAGCATTGTGATGATATGGGCAGAGATCTTTGTGATGCCAGGGGACATGGAGCTTTTTGGTAAGAGAGGCCTTGGAGATTTGTGATGGCAGGCGTCATGGGGCATTGTGATGACAGTGGTCTTGGAGCATTGTGATGAATGTTGTCATGGAGCACTGTGATTACAGGGGCCATGGAGCACTGTGAATACAAAGGCTATGGAGCATTGAGATGTCAGGGTTCATGGAGCATTGTGATGGAAGTGATCATGGATCATTGTGATGACAAGTGTCCTGGAACCTTGTGATGTCACGGTTCATGGAGCATTGTGATGTCAAGGACCATGGCGAATTGTGATGACATCTGTCATGGGGCATTGTGATGACAGTGGTCATCTAGAATTGTGATGAAAGGTATCATGGAGCACTGTGATGACAGGGGCCATGGAACATTGTGATGACAAAGGCCATGGAGCATTGTGATGACAAGTGTCATGGGGCATTTTGATGACATTGGCATGGAGCATTGTGATGACAGGGGCCATGGATCATTGTGATGACAAGTGTCATGGGGCATTTTGATGCCATTGGCATGGAGCATTATGATGACAAGAGTTCTGGAGCATTTTGATGACAAGGGCATGGAGCATTGTGATGACAGGGCCCATGGAGCATTGTGATGAAAAGGGCAGGGAACATTGTGATGACTGGGTTCATGGAGCATTGTGATGAAAGGGGCCATGGAGCATTGAGATGACAGGCGTCATGAGGCATGGTGATGACAGTGGTCATGGAGCATTGTGATGAAAGAGATCATGGAGCAATATGATAACAGGGGCCATGGAGCATCGTGATGACATGTGTCCTGGAACACTGTGATGACACGGTTCATCGAGTATTGTGATGACAAGGGTCATAGCGAATTGTGACGACAGGTGTCATGGGGCATTGTGATGACATTGATCATGTAGGAATTGTGATGAAAGGTGTCATGGAGCACTGTGATGACTGGGGGCATGAAGCATTGTTATGAAAATTGTCCTGGATTATTGTGATGACAGCAGTCATGGAGAATTGTGATGAAAGGGATTATGCAGCATTGTGTTGACAAGGGTATGGACTATTGTGATGACAATGGTCATGGAGAAATGTGATGAAAGTTTTCATGGAACATCGTGATGAAAATGCCTGTCAGCATTGTGACTATAAAGGCCATGGAGCATTGTGATGACAAGTGTCATGGAGCATTGTAATGAAAGGTTTCATTGTGCACTGTGATGACAAGGGGGATGGAGTATTGTGAGGAAACTGGTCCTGGAGCATTGTGAAAACAAAAGCCATGGAGCTTTGTGATGACAGGCATCATGGAGCATTGTGAAGAAAGGGGCCATGGGGAATTGTAATGACAATAGAGAAATGTGATGAAAATGGTCAGCGAGCGTTATGATTAAAGTGGTCATTGAGAATTGTGATGAAAAGCGACATAGAGCATTGTGATGACAAAGGCCATGGAGAACTGTGATGACCAGGGTCATGTAGCATTGTGATGACACGGTCATGGAACATTGTGATGACAAGAATTCTGGAGCATTGTGATGACAAGGGCCATGGAGCATTGTGATGCCACCGTCATGGAACATTGTGATGACAAGAATTCTGGAGCATTGTGAGGAAACAGGCATGGAGCATTGTGATTATAGGGGACATGGAGCATTGTGATGACATGGGCAGGGAAGACTGTGATGACAGGTGTTATGGAGCAATGTGATGACAAGTGTCGTGGAGCATTGTGATGAGAGGGGCCTTGGAGAATTGTGATGACAGTGGTCATGGAGCATTGGGATGACATGGGCCATGGAGCATTGTGAAGACAAGATTCATGGAGCATTGTGATGACACGGGCATGAAGCATGGTGATGACAACAGACCTGGAGCATTGTGATGACAAGGGCATGGAGCATTGTGATGACAGGAGACATGGAGCATTGTCATGACATTGGCAGGGATCATTGTGATTCCAGGGATCATGGAGCATTGTGATGACAAGTGTCATGCAATATTGTGCTGACACAGATCATGGAGCATTTTGATGAGAGTGGCCTTGGAGCACAGTGATGAGAGACGTCATGGGGCATTATGGTGACAGTGGTCCAGGAGCATTGTGATGAAAGTGTTCATGGAGCAACGCGATTATCGGGAAAATGGAGCATTGTGAATACAAAGGCCATGGAGCATTGAGATAACAGAGTTCATGGAGCATTGTGATGAATGTGGTCATGGATCACTGTGATGACAAGTGTCCTGGAACCTAGTGATGACACGGTTCATACAGCCTTGAGATGACAAGGGCCAAGGCGAAATGTGATGACACGTGTCCTGGGGCATTGTGATGACATTGGTCATCTTGCATTGTGATGACGGTGGTCATGTAGAATTTTGAAATAAGGTATCATGGAGCACTGTGATGACAAAGGCCAAGGAACATTTTGATGACAAGTGTCATTGAGCAATGGGATGACACGGGAATGGAGTATTATGATGACAAGTGTTCTGGAGCATTGTGATGACAAGGGCATGGAGCATGGTGATTACAGGGGCCATGGAGCATTGTGATGACAACGGCATGCAGCATTGTGATGACACGGACATGGAGCATTGTAATGATAGGCTATCTGGAGCATTGTGATGAAAAGGGGATGGAGCATTTTGATGACAGGGTCCAAGGAGAATTGTGCTGACAATGGCATGGAGCATTGTGATGAAAAGGGTACTGGAGCACTGTGAGGAAAGCAGTCATGGATCATTGTGATGACAGGGGTCATGGAGCTTTGTGATGACAAGGGTCATGGAGCATTGTGATGACACGGTCAAGGAACATTGTGATGACAAGAATTCTGGAGCATTGTGATGAAAGGGCATGGAGCATTGTGATCAAAGGTGACAAGGAGCATTGTGATGATATGGGCAGAGATCTTTGTGATGCCAGGGGACATGGAGCTTTTTGGTAAGAGAGGCCTTGGAGATTTGTGATGGCAGGCGTCATGGGGCATTGTGATGACAGTGGTCTTGGAGCATTGTGATGAATGTTGTCATGGAGCACTGTGATTACAGGGGCCATGGAGCACTGTGAATACAAAGGCTATGGAGCATTGAGATGTCAGGGTTCATGGAGCATTGTGATGGAAGTGATCATGGATCATTGTGATGACAAGTGTCCTGGAACCTTGTGATGTCACGGTTCATGGAGCATTGTGATGTCAAGGACCATGGCGAATTGTGATGACATCTGTCATGGGGCATTGTGATGACAGTGGTCATCTAGAATTGTGATGAAAGGTATCATGGAGCACTGTGATGACAGGGGCCATGGAACATTGTGATGACAAAGGCCATGGAGCATTGTGATGACAAGTGTCATGGGGCATTTTGATGACATTGGCATGGAGCATTGTGATGACAGGGGCCATGGATCATTGTGATGACAAGTGTCATGGGGCATTTTGATGCCATTGGCATGGAGCATTATGATGACAAGAGTTCTGGAGCATTTTGATGACAAGGGCATGGAGCATTGTGATGACAGGGCCCATGGAGCATTGTGATGAAAAGGGCAGGGAACATTGTGATGACTGGGTTCATGGAGCATTGTGATGAAAGGGGCCATGGAGCATTGAGATGACAGGCGTCATGAGGCATGGTGATGACAGTGGTCATGGAGCATTGTGATGAAAGAGATCATGGAGCAATATGATAACAGGGGCCATGGAGCATCGTGATGACATGTGTCCTGGAACACTGTGATGACACGGTTCATCGAGTATTGTGATGACAAGGGTCATAGCGAATTGTGACGACAGGTGTCATGGGGCATTGTGATGACATTGATCATGTAGGAATTGTGATGAAAGGTGTCATGGAGCACTGTGATGACTGGGGGCATGAAGCATTGTTATGAAAATTGTCCTGGATTATTGTGATGACAGCAGTCATGGAGAATTGTGATGAAAGGGATTATGCAGCATTGTGTTGACAAGGGTATGGACTATTGTGATGACAATGGTCATGGAGAAATGTGATGAAAGTTTTCATGGAACATCGTGATGAAAATGCCTGTCAGCATTGTGACTATAAAGGCCATGGAGCATTGTGATGACAAGTGTCATGGAGCATTGTAATGAAAGGTTTCATTGTGCACTGTGATGACAAGGGGGATGGAGTATTGTGAGGAAACTGGTCCTGGAGCATTGTGAAAACAAAAGCCATGGAGCTTTGTGATGACAGGCATCATGGAGCATTGTGAAGAAAGGGGCCATGGGGAATTGTAATGACAATAGAGAAATGTGATGAAAATGGTCAGCGAGCGTTATGATTAAAGTGGTCATTGAGAATTGTGATGAAAAGCGACATAGAGCATTGTGATGACAAAGGCCATGGAGAACTGTGATGACCAGGGTCATGTAGCATTGTGATGACACGGTCATGGAACATTGTGATGACAAGAATTCTGGAGCATTGTGATGACAAGGGCCATGGAGCATTGTGATGCCACCGTCATGGAACATTGTGATGACAAGAATTCTGGAGCATTGTGAGGAAACAGGCATGGAGCATTGTGATTATAGGGGACATGGAGCATTGTGATGACATGGGCAGGGAAGACTGTGATGACAGGTGTTATGGAGCAATGTGATGACAAGTGTCGTGGAGCATTGTGATGAGAGGGGCCTTGGAGAATTGTGATGACAGTGGTCATGGAGCATTGGGATGACATGGGCCATGGAGCATTGTGAAGACAAGATTCATGGAGCATTGTGATGACACGGGCATGAAGCATGGTGATGACAACAGACCTGGAGCATTGTGATGACAAGGGCATGGAGCATTGTGATGACAGGAGACATGGAGCATTGTCATGACATTGGCAGGGATCATTGTGATTCCAGGGATCATGGAGCATTGTGATGACAAGTGTCATGCAATATTGTGCTGACACAGATCATGGAGCATTTTGATGAGAGTGGCCTTGGAGCACAGTGATGAGAGACGTCATGGGGCATTATGGTGACAGTGGTCCAGGAGCATTGTGATGAAAGTGTTCATGGAGCAACGCGATTATCGGGAAAATGGAGCATTGTGAATACAAAGGCCATGGAGCATTGAGATAACAGAGTTCATGGAGCATTGTGATGAATGTGGTCATGGATCACTGTGATGACAAGTGTCCTGGAACCTAGTGATGACACGGTTCATACAGCCTTGAGATGACAAGGGCCAAGGCGAAATGTGATGACACGTGTCCTGGGGCATTGTGATGACATTGGTCATCTTGCATTGTGATGACGGTGGTCATGTAGAATTTTGAAATAAGGTATCATGGAGCACTGTGATGACAAAGGCCAAGGAACATTTTGATGACAAGTGTCATTGAGCAATGGGATGACACGGGAATGGAGTATTATGATGACAAGTGTTCTGGAGCATTGTGATGACAAGGGCATGGAGCATGGTGATTACAGGGGCCATGGAGCATTGTGATGACAACGGCATGCAGCATTGTGATGACACGGACATGGAGCATTGTAATGATAGGCTATCTGGAGCATTGTGATGAAAAGGGGATGGAGCATTTTGATGACAGGGTCCAAGGAGAATTGTGCTGACAATGGCATGGAGCATTGTGATGAAAAGGGTACTGGAGCACTGTGAGGAAAGCAGTCATGGATCATTGTGATGACAGGGGTCATGGAGCTTTGTGATGACAAGGGTCATGGAGCATTGTGATGACACGGTCAAGGAACATTGTGATGACAAGAATTCTGGAGCATTGTGATGAAAGGGCATGGAGCATTGTGATCAAAGGTGACAAGGAGCATTGTGATGATATGGGCAGAGATCTTTGTGATGCCAGGGGACATGGAGCTTTTTGGTAAGAGAGGCCTTGGAGATTTGTGATGGCAGGCGTCATGGGGCATTGTGATGACAGTGGTCTTGGAGCATTGTGATGAATGTTGTCATGGAGCACTGTGATTACAGGGGCCATGGAGCACTGTGAATACAAAGGCTATGGAGCATTGAGATGTCAGGGTTCATGGAGCATTGTGATGGAAGTGATCATGGATCATTGTGATGACAAGTGTCCTGGAACCTTGTGATGTCACGGTTCATGGAGCATTGTGATGTCAAGGACCATGGCGAATTGTGATGACATCTGTCATGGGGCATTGTGATGACAGTGGTCATCTAGAATTGTGATGAAAGGTATCATGGAGCACTGTGATGACAGGGGCCATGGAACATTGTGATGACAAAGGCCATGGAGCATTGTGATGACAAGTGTCATGGGGCATTTTGATGACATTGGCATGGAGCATTGTGATGACAGGGGCCATGGATCATTGTGATGACAAGTGTCATGGGGCATTTTGATGCCATTGGCATGGAGCATTATGATGACAAGAGTTCTGGAGCATTTTGATGACAAGGGCATGGAGCATTGTGATGACAGGGCCCATGGAGCATTGTGATGAAAAGGGCAGGGAACATTGTGATGACTGGGTTCATGGAGCATTGTGATGAAAGGGGCCATGGAGCATTGAGATGACAGGCGTCATGAGGCATGGTGATGACAGTGGTCATGGAGCATTGTGATGAAAGAGATCATGGAGCAATATGATAACAGGGGCCATGGAGCATCGTGATGACATGTGTCCTGGAACACTGTGATGACACGGTTCATCGAGTATTGTGATGACAAGGGTCATAGCGAATTGTGACGACAGGTGTCATGGGGCATTGTGATGACATTGATCATGTAGGAATTGTGATGAAAGGTGTCATGGAGCACTGTGATGACTGGGGGCATGAAGCATTGTTATGAAAATTGTCCTGGATTATTGTGATGACAGCAGTCATGGAGAATTGTGATGAAAGGGATTATGCAGCATTGTGTTGACAAGGGTATGGACTATTGTGATGACAATGGTCATGGAGAAATGTGATGAAAGTTTTCATGGAACATCGTGATGAAAATGCCTGTCAGCATTGTGACTATAAAGGCCATGGAGCATTGTGATGACAAGTGTCATGGAGCATTGTAATGAAAGGTTTCATTGTGCACTGTGATGACAAGGGGGATGGAGTATTGTGAGGAAACTGGTCCTGGAGCATTGTGAAAACAAAAGCCATGGAGCTTTGTGATGACAGGCATCATGGAGCATTGTGAAGAAAGGGGCCATGGGGAATTGTAATGACAATAGAGAAATGTGATGAAAATGGTCAGCGAGCGTTATGATTAAAGTGGTCATTGAGAATTGTGATGAAAAGCGACATAGAGCATTGTGATGACAAAGGCCATGGAGAACTGTGATGACCAGGGTCATGTAGCATTGTGATGACACGGTCATGGAACATTGTGATGACAAGAATTCTGGAGCATTGTGATGACAAGGGCCATGGAGCATTGTGATGCCACCGTCATGGAACATTGTGATGACAAGAATTCTGGAGCATTGTGAGGAAACAGGCATGGAGCATTGTGATTATAGGGGACATGGAGCATTGTGATGACATGGGCAGGGAAGACTGTGATGACAGGTGTTATGGAGCAATGTGATGACAAGTGTCGTGGAGCATTGTGATGAGAGGGGCCTTGGAGAATTGTGATGACAGTGGTCATGGAGCATTGGGATGACATGGGCCATGGAGCATTGTGAAGACAAGATTCATGGAGCATTGTGATGACACGGGCATGAAGCATGGTGATGACAACAGACCTGGAGCATTGTGATGACAAGGGCATGGAGCATTGTGATGACAGGAGACATGGAGCATTGTCATGACATTGGCAGGGATCATTGTGATTCCAGGGATCATGGAGCATTGTGATGACAAGTGTCATGCAATATTGTGCTGACACAGATCATGGAGCATTTTGATGAGAGTGGCCTTGGAGCACAGTGATGAGAGACGTCATGGGGCATTATGGTGACAGTGGTCCAGGAGCATTGTGATGAAAGTGTTCATGGAGCAACGCGATTATCGGGAAAATGGAGCATTGTGAATACAAAGGCCATGGAGCATTGAGATAACAGAGTTCATGGAGCATTGTGATGAATGTGGTCATGGATCACTGTGATGACAAGTGTCCTGGAACCTAGTGATGACACGGTTCATACAGCCTTGAGATGACAAGGGCCAAGGCGAAATGTGATGACACGTGTCCTGGGGCATTGTGATGACATTGGTCATCTTGCATTGTGATGACGGTGGTCATGTAGAATTTTGAAATAAGGTATCATGGAGCACTGTGATGACAAAGGCCAAGGAACATTTTGATGACAAGTGTCATTGAGCAATGGGATGACACGGGAATGGAGTATTATGATGACAAGTGTTCTGGAGCATTGTGATGACAAGGGCATGGAGCATGGTGATTACAGGGGCCATGGAGCATTGTGATGACAACGGCATGCAGCATTGTGATGACACGGACATGGAGCATTGTAATGATAGGCTATCTGGAGCATTGTGATGAAAAGGGGATGGAGCATTTTGATGACAGGGTCCAAGGAGAATTGTGCTGACAATGGCATGGAGCATTGTGATGAAAAGGGTACTGGAGCACTGTGAGGAAAGCAGTCATGGATCATTGTGATGACAGGGGTCATGGAGCTTTGTGATGACAAGGGTCATGGAGCATTGTGATGACACGGTCAAGGAACATTGTGATGACAAGAATTCTGGAGCATTGTGATGAAAGGGCATGGAGCATTGTGATCAAAGGTGACAAGGAGCATTGTGATGATATGGGCAGAGATCTTTGTGATGCCAGGGGACATGGAGCTTTTTGGTAAGAGAGGCCTTGGAGATTTGTGATGGCAGGCGTCATGGGGCATTGTGATGACAGTGGTCTTGGAGCATTGTGATGAATGTTGTCATGGAGCACTGTGATTACAGGGGCCATGGAGCACTGTGAATACAAAGGCTATGGAGCATTGAGATGTCAGGGTTCATGGAGCATTGTGATGGAAGTGATCATGGATCATTGTGATGACAAGTGTCCTGGAACCTTGTGATGTCACGGTTCATGGAGCATTGTGATGTCAAGGACCATGGCGAATTGTGATGACATCTGTCATGGGGCATTGTGATGACAGTGGTCATCTAGAATTGTGATGAAAGGTATCATGGAGCACTGTGATGACAGGGGCCATGGAACATTGTGATGACAAAGGCCATGGAGCATTGTGATGACAAGTGTCATGGGGCATTTTGATGACATTGGCATGGAGCATTGTGATGACAGGGGCCATGGATCATTGTGATGACAAGTGTCATGGGGCATTTTGATGCCATTGGCATGGAGCATTATGATGACAAGAGTTCTGGAGCATTTTGATGACAAGGGCATGGAGCATTGTGATGACAGGGCCCATGGAGCATTGTGATGAAAAGGGCAGGGAACATTGTGATGACTGGGTTCATGGAGCATTGTGATGAAAGGGGCCATGGAGCATTGAGATGACAGGCGTCATGAGGCATGGTGATGACAGTGGTCATGGAGCATTGTGATGAAAGAGATCATGGAGCAATATGATAACAGGGGCCATGGAGCATCGTGATGACATGTGTCCTGGAACACTGTGATGACACGGTTCATCGAGTATTGTGATGACAAGGGTCATAGCGAATTGTGACGACAGGTGTCATGGGGCATTGTGATGACATTGATCATGTAGGAATTGTGATGAAAGGTGTCATGGAGCACTGTGATGACTGGGGGCATGAAGCATTGTTATGAAAATTGCCCTGGATTATTGTGATGACAGCAGTCATGGAGAATTGTGATGAAAGGGATTATGCAGCATTGTGTTGACAAGGGTATGGACTATTGTGATGACAATGGTCATGGAGAAATGTGATGAAAGTTTTCATGGAACATCGTGATGAAAATGCCTGTCAGCATTGTGACTATAAAGGCCATGGAGCATTGTGATGACAAGTGTCATGGAGCATTGTAATGAAAGGTTTCATTGTGCACTGTGATGACAAGGGGGATGGAGTATTGTGAGGAAACTGGTCCTGGAGCATTGTGAAAACAAAAGCCATGGAGCTTTGTGATGACAGGCATCATGGAGCATTGTGAAGAAAGGGGCCATGGGGAATTGTAATGACAATAGAGAAATGTGATGAAAATGGTCAGCGAGCGTTATGATTAAAGTGGTCATTGAGAATTGTGATGAAAAGCGACATAGAGCATTGTGATGACAAAGGCCATGGAGAACTGTGATGACCAGGGTCATGTAGCATTGTGATGACACGGTCATGGAACATTGTGATGACAAGAATTCTGGAGCATTGTGATGACAAGGGCCATGGAGCATTGTGATGCCACCGTCATGGAACATTGTGATGACAAGAATTCTGGAGCATTGTGAGGAAACAGGCATGGAGCATTGTGATTATAGGGGACATGGAGCATTGTGATGACATGGGCAGGGAAGACTGTGATGACAGGTGTTATGGAGCAATGTGATGACAAGTGTCGTGGAGCATTGTGATGAGAGGGGCCTTGGAGAATTGTGATGACAGTGGTCATGGAGCATTGGGATGACATGGGCCATGGAGCATTGTGAAGACAAGATTCATGGAGCATTGTGATGACACGGGCATGAAGCATGGTGATGACAACAGACCTGGAGCATTGTGATGACAAGGGCATGGAGCATTGTGATGACAGGAGACATGGAGCATTGTCATGACATTGGCAGGGATCATTGTGATTCCAGGGATCATGGAGCATTGTGATGACAAGTGTCATGCAATATTGTGCTGACACAGATCATGGAGCATTTTGATGAGAGTGGCCTTGGAGCACAGTGATGAGAGACGTCATGGGGCATTATGGTGACAGTGGTCCAGGAGCATTGTGATGAAAGTGTTCATGGAGCAACGCGATTATCGGGAAAATGGAGCATTGTGAATACAAAGGCCATGGAGCATTGAGATAACAGAGTTCATGGAGCATTGTGATGAATGTGGTCATGGATCACTGTGATGACAAGTGTCCTGGAACCTAGTGATGACACGGTTCATACAGCCTTGAGATGACAAGGGCCAAGGCGAAATGTGATGACACGTGTCCTGGGGCATTGTGATGACATTGGTCATCTTGCATTGTGATGACGGTGGTCATGTAGAATTTTGAAATAAGGTATCATGGAGCACTGTGATGACAAAGGCCAAGGAACATTTTGATGACAAGTGTCATTGAGCAATGGGATGACACGGGAATGGAGTATTATGATGACAAGTGTTCTGGAGCATTGTGATGACAAGGGCATGGAGCATGGTGATTACAGGGGCCATGGAGCATTGTGATGACAACGGCATGCAGCATTGTGATGACACGGACATGGAGCATTGTAATGATAGGCTATCTGGAGCATTGTGATGAAAAGGGGATGGAGCATTTTGATGACAGGGTCCAAGGAGAATTGTGCTGACAATGGCATGGAGCATTGTGATGAAAAGGGTACTGGAGCACTGTGAGGAAAGCAGTCATGGATCATTGTGATGACAGGGGTCATGGAGCTTTGTGATGACAAGGGTCATGGAGCATTGTGATGACACGGTCAAGGAACATTGTGATGACAAGAATTCTGGAGCATTGTGATGAAAGGGCATGGAGCATTGTGATCAAAGGTGACAAGGAGCATTGTGATGATATGGGCAGAGATCTTTGTGATGCCAGGGGACATGGAGCTTTTTGGTAAGAGAGGCCTTGGAGATTTGTGATGGCAGGCGTCATGGGGCATTGTGATGACTTTGGTCTTGGAGCATTGTGATGAATGTTGTCATGGAGCACTGTGATTACAGGGGCCATGGAGCACTGTGAATACAAAGGCTATGGAGCATTGAGATGTCAGGGTTCATGGAGCATTGTGATGGAAGTGATCATGGATCATTGTGATGACAAGTGTCCTGGAACCTTGTGATGTCACGGTTCATGGAGCATTGTGATGTCAAGGACCATGGCGAATTGTGATGACATCTGTCATGGGGCATTGTGATGACAGTGGTCATCTAGAATTGTGATGAAAGGTATCATGGAGCACTGTGATGACAGGGGCCATGGAACATTGTGATGACAAAGGCCATGGAGCATTGTGATGACAAGTGTCATGGGGCATTTTGATGACATTGGCATGGAGCATTGTGATGACAGGGGCCATGGATCATTGTGATGACAAGTGTCATGGGGCATTTTGATGCCATTGGCATGGAGCATTATGATGACAAGAGTTCTGGAGCATTTTGATGACAAGGGCATGGAGCATTGTGATGACAGGGCCCATGGAGCATTGTGATGAAAAGGGCAGGGAACATTGTGATGACTGGGTTCATGGAGCATTGTGATGAAAGGGGCCATGGAGCATTGAGATGACAGGCGTCATGAGGCATGGTGATGACAGTGGTCATGGAGCATTGTGATGAAAGAGATCATGGAGCAATATGATAACAGGGGCCATGGAGCATCGTGATGACATGTGTCCTGGAACACTGTGATGACACGGTTCATCGAGTATTGTGATGACAAGGGTCATAGCGAATTGTGACGACAGGTGTCATGGGGCATTGTGATGACATTGATCATGTAGGAATTGTGATGAAAGGTGTCATGGAGCACTGTGATGACTGGGGGCATGAAGCATTGTTATGAAAATTGTCCTGGATTATTGTGATGACAGCAGTCATGGAGAATTGTGATGAAAGGGATTATGCAGCATTGTGTTGACAAGGGTATGGACTATTGTGATGACAATGGTCATGGAGAAATGTGATGAAAGTTTTCATGGAACATCGTGATGAAAATGCCTGTCAGCATTGTGACTATAAAGGCCATGGAGCATTGTGATGACAAGTGTCATGGAGCATTGTAATGAAAGGTTTCATTGTGCACTGTGATGACAAGGGGGATGGAGTATTGTGAGGAAACTGGTCCTGGAGCATTGTGAAAACAAAAGCCATGGAGCTTTGTGATGACAGGCATCATGGAGCATTGTGAAGAAAGGGGCCATGGGGAATTGTAATGACAATAGAGAAATGTGATGAAAATGGTCAGCGAGCGTTATGATTAAAGTGGTCATTGAGAATTGTGATGAAAAGCGACATAGAGCATTGTGATGACAAAGGCCATGGAGAACTGTGATGACCAGGGTCATGTAGCATTGTGATGACACGGTCATGGAACATTGTGATGACAAGAATTCTGGAGCATTGTGATGACAAGGGCCATGGAGCATTGTGATGCCACCGTCATGGAACATTGTGATGACAAGAATTCTGGAGCATTGTGAGGAAACAGGCATGGAGCATTGTGATTATAGGGGACATGGAGCATTGTGATGACATGGGCAGGGAAGACTGTGATGACAGGTGTTATGGAGCAATGTGATGACAAGTGTCGTGGAGCATTGTGATGAGAGGGGCCTTGGAGAATTGTGATGACAGTGGTCATGGAGCATTGGGATGACATGGGCCATGGAGCATTGTGAAGACAAGATTCATGGAGCATTGTGATGACACGGGCATGAAGCATGGTGATGACAACAGACCTGGAGCATTGTGATGACAAGGGCATGGAGCATTGTGATGACAGGAGACATGGAGCATTGTCATGACATTGGCAGGGATCATTGTGATTCCAGGGATCATGGAGCATTGTGATGACAAGTGTCATGCAATATTGTGCTGACACAGATCATGGAGCATTTTGATGAGAGTGGCCTTGGAGCACAGTGATGAGAGACGTCATGGGGCATTATGGTGACAGTGGTCCAGGAGCATTGTGATGAAAGTGTTCATGGAGCAACGCGATTATCGGGAAAATGGAGCATTGTGAATACAAAGGCCATGGAGCATTGAGATAACAGAGTTCATGGAGCATTGTGATGAATGTGGTCATGGATCACTGTGATGACAAGTGTCCTGGAACCTAGTGATGACACGGTTCATACAGCCTTGAGATGACAAGGGCCAAGGCGAAATGTGATGACACGTGTCCTGGGGCATTGTGATGACATTGGTCATCTTGCATTGTGATGACGGTGGTCATGTAGAATTTTGAAATAAGGTATCATGGAGCACTGTGATGACAAAGGCCAAGGAACATTTTGATGACAAGTGTCATTGAGCAATGGGATGACACGGGAATGGAGTATTATGATGACAAGTGTTCTGGAGCATTGTGATGACAAGGGCATGGAGCATGGTGATTACAGGGGCCATGGAGCATTGTGATGACAACGGCATGCAGCATTGTGATGACACGGACATGGAGCATTGTAATGATAGGCTATCTGGAGCATTGTGATGAAAAGGGGATGGAGCATTTTGATGACAGGGTCCAAGGAGAATTGTGCTGACAATGGCATGGAGCATTGTGATGAAAAGGGTACTGGAGCACTGTGAGGAAAGCAGTCATGGATCATTGTGATGACAGGGGTCATGGAGCTTTGTGATGACAAGGGTCATGGAGCATTGTGATGACACGGTCAAGGAACATTGTGATGACAAGAATTCTGGAGCATTGTGATGAAAGGGCATGGAGCATTGTGATCAAAGGTGACAAGGAGCATTGTGATGATATGGGCAGAGATCTTTGTGATGCCAGGGGACATGGAGCTTTTTGGTAAGAGAGGCCTTGGAGATTTGTGATGGCAGGCGTCATGGGGCATTGTGATGACAGTGGTCTTGGAGCATTGTGATGAATGTTGTCATGGAGCACTGTGATTACAGGGGCCATGGAGCACTGTGAATACAAAGGCTATGGAGCATTGAGATGTCAGGGTTCATGGAGCATTGTGATGGAAGTGATCATGGATCATTGTGATGACAAGTGTCCTGGAACCTTGTGATGTCACGGTTCATGGAGCATTGTGATGTCAAGGACCATGGCGAATTGTGATGACATCTGTCATGGGGCATTGTGATGACAGTGGTCATCTAGAATTGTGATGAAAGGTATCATGGAGCACTGTGATGACAGGGGCCATGGCACATTGTGATGACAAAGGCCATGGAGCATTGTGATGACAAGTGTCATGGGGCATTTTGATGACATTGGCATGGAGCATTGTGATGACAGGGGCCATGGATCATTGTGATGACAAGTGTCATGGGGCATTTTGATGCCATTGGCATGGAGCATTATGATGACAAGAGTTCTGGAGCATTTTGATGACAAGGGCATGGAGCATTGTGATGACAGGGCCCATGGAGCATTGTGATGAAAAGGGCAGGGAACATTGTGATGACTGGGTTCATGGAGCATTGTGATGAAAGGGGCCATGGAGCATTGAGATGACAGGCGTCATGAGGCATGGTGATGACAGTGGTCATGGAGCATTGTGATGAAAGAGATCATGGAGCAATATGATAACAGGGGCCATGGAGCATCGTGATGACATGTGTCCTGGAACACTGTGATGACACGGTTCATCGAGTATTGTGATGACAAGGGTCATAGCGAATTGTGACGACAGGTGTCATGGGGCATTGTGATGACATTGATCATGTAGGAATTGTGATGAAAGGTGTCATGGAGCACTGTGATGACTGGGGGCATGAAGCATTGTTATGAAAATTGTCCTGGATTATTGTGATGACAGCAGTCATGGAGAATTGTGATGAAAGGGATTATGCAGCATTGTGTTGACAAGGGTATGGACTATTGTGATGACAATGGTCATGGAGAAATGTGATGAAAGTTTTCATGGAACATCGTGATGAAAATGCCTGTCAGCATTGTGACTATAAAGGCCATGGAGCATTGTGATGACAAGTGTCATGGAGCATTGTAATGAAAGGTTTCATTGTGCACTGTGATGACAAGGGGGATGGAGTATTGTGAGGAAACTGGTCCTGGAGCATTGTGAAAACAAAAGCCATGGAGCTTTGTGATGACAGGCATCATGGAGCATTGTGAAGAAAGGGGCCATGGGGAATTGTAATGACAATAGAGAAATGTGATGAAAATGGTCAGCGAGCGTTATGATTAAAGTGGTCATTGAGAATTGTGATGAAAAGCGACATAGAGCATTGTGATGACAAAGGCCATGGAGAACTGTGATGACCAGGGTCATGTAGCATTGTGATGACACGGTCATGGAACATTGTGATGACAAGAATTCTGGAGCATTGTGATGACAAGGGCCATGGAGCATTGTGATGCCACCGTCATGGAACATTGTGATGACAAGAATTCTGGAGCATTGTGAGGAAACAGGCATGGAGCATTGTGATTATAGGGGACATGGAGCATTGTGATGACATGGGCAGGGAACACTGTGATGACAGGTGTTATGGAGCAATGTGATGACAAGTGTCGTGGAGCATTGTGATGAGAGGGGCCTTGGAGAATTGTGATGACAGTGGTCATGGAGCATTGGGATGACATGGGCCATGGAGCATTGTGAAGACAAGATTCATGGAGCATTGTGATGACACGGGCATGAAGCATGGTGATGACAACAGACCTGGAGCATTGTGATGACAAGGGCATGGAGCATTGTGATGACAGGAGACATGGAGCATTGTCATGACATTGGCAGGGATCATTGTGATTCCAGGGATCATGGAGCATTGTGATGACAAGTGTCATGCAATATTGTGCTGACACAGATCATGGAGCATTTTGATGAGAGTGGCCTTGGAGCACAGTGATGAGAGACGTCATGGGGCATTATGGTGACAGTGGTCCAGGAGCATTGTGATGAAAGTGTTCATGGAGCAACGCGATTATCGGGAAAATGGAGCATTGTGAATACAAAGGCCATGGAGCATTGAGATAACAGAGTTCATGGAGCATTGTGATGAATGTGGTCATGGATCACTGTGATGACAAGTGTCCTGGAACCTAGTGATGACACGGTTCATACAGCCTTGAGATGACAAGGGCCAAGGCGAAATGTGATGACACGTGTCCTGGGGCATTGTGATGACATTGGTCATCTTGCATTGTGATGACGGTGGTCATGTAGAATTTTGAAATAAGGTATCATGGAGCACTGTGATGACAAAGGCCAAGGAACATTTTGATGACAAGTGTCATTGAGCAATGGGATGACACGGGAATGGAGTATTATGATGACAAGTGTTCTGGAGCATTGTGATGACAAGGGCATGGAGCATGGTGATTACAGGGGCCATGGAGCATTGTGATGACAACGGCATGCAGCATTGTGATGACACGGACATGGAGCATTGTAATGATAGGCTATCTGGAGCATTGTGATGAAAAGGGGATGGAGCATTTTGATGACAGGGTCCAAGGAGAATTGTGCTGACAATGGCATGGAGCATTGTGATGAAAAGGGTACTGGAGCACTGTGAGGAAAGCAGTCATGGATCATTGTGATGACAGGGGTCATGGAGCTTTGTGATGACAAGGGTCATGGAGCATTGTGATGACACGGTCAAGGAACATTGTGATGACAAGAATTCTGGAGCATTGTGATGAAAGGGCATGGAGCATTGTGATCAAAGGTGACAAGGAGCATTGTGATGATATGGGCAGAGATCTTTGTGATGCCAGGGGACATGGAGCTTTTTGGTAAGAGAGGCCTTGGAGATTTGTGATGGCAGGCGTCATGGGGCATTGTGATGACAGTGGTCTTGGAGCATTGTGATGAATGTTGTCATGGAGCACTGTGATTACAGGGGCCATGGAGCACTGTGAATACAAAGGCTATGGAGCATTGAGATGTCAGGGTTCATGGAGCATTGTGATGGAAGTGATCATGGATCATTGTGATGACAAGTGTCCTGGAACCTTGTGATGTCACGGTTCATGGAGCATTGTGATGTCAAGGACCATGGCGAATTGTGATGACATCTGTCATGGGGCATTGTGATGACAGTGGTCATCTAGAATTGTGATGAAAGGTATCATGGAGCACTGTGATGACAGGGGCCATGGCACATTGTGATGACAAAGGCCATGGAGCATTGTGATGACAAGTGTCATGGGGCATTTTGATGACATTGGCATGGAGCATTGTGATGACAGGGGCCATGGATCATTGTGATGACAAGTGTCATGGGGCATTTTGATGCCATTGGCATGGAGCATTATGATGACAAGAGTTCTGGAGCATTTTGATGACAAGGGCATGGAGCATTGTGATGACAGGGCCCATGGAGCATTGTGATGAAAAGGGCAGGGAACATTGTGATGACTGGGTTCATGGAGCATTGTGATGAAAGGGGCCATGGAGCATTGAGATGACAGGCGTCATGAGGCATGGTGATGACAGTGGTCATGGAGCATTGTGATGAAAGAGATCATGGAGCAATATGATAACAGGGGCCATGGAGCATCGTGATGACATGTGTCCTGGAACACTGTGATGACACGGTTCATCGAGTATTGTGATGACAAGGGTCATAGCGAATTGTGACGACAGGTGTCATGGGGCATTGTGATGACATTGATCATGTAGGAATTGTGATGAAAGGTGTCATGGAGCACTGTGATGACTGGGGGCATGAAGCATTGTTATGAAAATTGTCCTGGATTATTGTGATGACAGCAGTCATGGAGAATTGTGATGAAAGGGATTATGCAGCATTGTGTTGACAAGGGTATGGACTATTGTGATGACAATGGTCATGGAGAAATGTGATGAAAGTTTTCATGGAACATCGTGATGAAAATGCCTGGCAGCATTGTGACTATAAAGGCCATGGAACATTGTGATGACAAGTGTCATGGAGCATTGTAATGAAAGGTTTCATTGTGCACTGTGATGACAAGGGGGATGGAGTATTGTGAGGAAACTGGTCCTGGAGCATTGTGAAAACAAAAGCCATGGAGCTTTGTGATGACAGGCATCATGGAGCATTGTGAAGAAAGGGGCCATGGGGAATTGTAATGACAATAGAGAAATGTGATGAAAATGGTCAGCGAGCGTTATGATTAAAGTGGTCATTGAGAATTGTGATGAAAAGCGACATAGAGCATTGTGATGACAAAGGCCATGGAGAACTGTGATGACCAGGGTCATGTAGCATTGTGATGACACGGTCATGGAACATTGTGATGACAAGAATTCTGGAGCATTGTGATGACAAGGGCCATGGAGCATTGTGATGCCACCGTCATGGAACACTGTGATGACAAGAATTCTGGAGCATTGTGAGGAAACAGGCATGGAGCATTGTGATTATAGGGGACATGGAGCATTGTGATGACATGGGCAGGGAAGACTGTGATGACAGGTGTTATGGAGCAATGTGATGACAAGTGTCGAGGAGCATTGTGATGAGAGGGGCCTTGGAGAATTGTGATGACAGTGGTCATGGAGCATTGTGAAGACAAGAATCCTGGAGCATTGTGATGACACGGGCATGAAGCATGGTGATGACAACAGACCTGGAGCATTGTGATGACAAGGGCATGGAGCATTGTGATGACAGGAGACATGGAGCATTGTCATGACATTGGCAGGGATCATTGTGATTCCAGGGATCATGGAGCATTGTGATGACAAGTGTCATGCAATATTGTGCTGACACAGATCATGGAGCATTTTGATGAGAGTGGCCTTGGAGCACAGTGATGAGAGACGTCATGGGGCATTATGGTGACAGTGGTCCAGGAGCATTGTGATGAAAGTGTTCATGGAGCAACGCGATTATCGGGAAAATGGAGCATTGTGAATACAAAGGCCATGGAGCATTGAGATAACAGAGTTCATGGAGCATTGTGATGAATGTGGTCATGGATCACTGTGATGACAAGTGTCCTGGAACCTAGTGATGACACGGTTCATACAGCCTTGAGATGACAAGGGCCAAGGCGAAATGTGATGACACGTGTCCTGGGGCATTGTGATGACATTGGTCATCTTGCATTGTGATGACGGTGGTCATGTAGAATTTTGAAATAAGGTATCATGGAGCACTGTGATGACAAAGGCCAAGGAACATTTTGATGACAAGTGTCATTGAGCAATGGGATGACACGGGAATGGAGTATTATGATGACAAGTGTTCTGGAGCATTGTGATGACAAGGGCATGGAGCATGGTGATTACAGGGGCCATGGAGCATTGTGATGACAACGGCATGCAGCATTGTGATGACACGGACATGGAGCATTGTAATGATAGGCTATCTGGAGCATTGTGATGAAAAGGGGATGGAGCATTTTGATGACAGGGTCCAAGGAGAATTGTGCTGACAATGGCATGGAGCATTGTGATGAAAAGGGTACTGGAGCACTGTGAGGAAAGCAGTCATGGATCATTGTGATGACAGGGGTCATGGAGCTTTGTGATGACAAGGGTCATGGAGCATTGTGATGACACGGTCAAGGAACATTGTGATGACAAGAATTCTGGAGCATTGTGATGAAAGGGCATGGAGCATTGTGATCAAAGGTGACAAGGAGCATTGTGATGATATGGGCAGAGATCTTTGTGATGCCAGGGGACATGGAGCTTTTTGGTAAGAGAGGCCTTGGAGATTTGTGATGGCAGGCGTCATGGGGCATTGTGATGACAGTGGTCTTGGAGCATTGTGATGAATGTTGTCATGGAGCACTGTGATTACAGGGGCCATGGAGCACTGTGAATACAAAGGCTATGGAGCATTGAGATGTCAGGGTTCATGGAGCATTGTGATGGAAGTGATCATGGATCATTGTGATGACAAGTGTCCTGGAACCTTGTGATGTCACGGTTCATGGAGCATTGTGATGTCAAGGACCATGGCGAATTGTGATGACATCTGTCATGGGGCATTGTGATGACAGTGGTCATCTAGAATTGTGATGAAAGGTATCATGGAGCACTGTGATGACAGGGGCCATGGAACATTGTGATGACAAAGGCCATGGAGCATTGTGATGACAAGTGTCATGGGGCATTTTGATGACATTGGCATGGAGCATTGTGATGACAGGGGCCATGGATCATTGTGATGACAAGTGTCATGGGGCATTTTGATGCCATTGGCATGGAGCATTATGATGACAAGAGTTCTGGAGCATTTTGATGACAAGGGCATGGAGCATTGTGATGACAGGGCCCATGGAGCATTGTGATGAAAAGGGCAGGGAACATTGTGATGACTGGGTTCATGGAGCATTGTGATGAAAGGGGCCATGGAGCATTGAGATGACAGGCGTCATGAGGCATGGTGATGACAGTGGTCATGGAGCATTGTGATGAAAGAGATCATGGAGCAATATGATAACAGGGGCCATGGAGCATCGTGATGACATGTGTCCTGGAACACTGTGATGACACGGTTCATCGAGTATTGTGATGACAAGGGTCATAGCGAATTGTGACGACAGGTGTCATGGGGCATTGTGATGACATTGATCATGTAGGAATTGTGATGAAAGGTGTCATGGAGCACTGTGATGACTGGGGGCATGAAGCATTGTTATGAAAATTGTCCTGGATTATTGTGATGACAGCAGTCATGGAGAATTGTGATGAAAGGGATTATGCAGCATTGTGTTGACAAGGGTATGGACTATTGTGATGACAATGGTCATGGAGAAATGTGATGAAAGTTTTCATGGAACATCGTGATGAAAATGCCTGTCAGCATTGTGACTATAAAGGCCATGGAGCATTGTGATGACAAGTGTCATGGAGCATTGTAATGAAAGGTTTCATTGTGCACTGTGATGACAAGGGGGATGGAGTATTGTGAGGAAACTGGTCCTGGAGCATTGTGAAAACAAAAGCCATGGAGCTTTGTGATGACAGGCATCATGGAGCATTGTGAAGAAAGGGGCCATGGGGAATTGTAATGACAATAGAGAAATGTGATGAAAATGGTCAGCGAGCGTTATGATTAAAGTGGTCATTGAGAATTGTGATGAAAAGCGACATAGAGCATTGTGATGACAAAGGCCATGGAGAACTGTGATGACCAGGGTCATGTAGCATTGTGATGACACGGTCATGGAACATTGTGATGACAAGAATTCTGGAGCATTGTGATGACAAGGGCCATGGAGCATTGTGATGCCACCGTCATGGAACATTGTGATGACAAGAATTCTGGAGCATTGTGAGGAAACAGGCATGGAGCATTGTGATTATAGGGGACATGGAGCATTGTGATGACATGGGCAGGGAAGACTGTGATGACAGGTGTTATGGAGCAATGTGATGACAAGTGTCGTGGAGCATTGTGATGAGAGGGGCCTTGGAGAATTGTGATGACAGTGGTCATGGAGCATTGGGATGACATGGGCCATGGAGCATTGTGAAGACAAGATTCATGGAGCATTGTGATGACACGGGCATGAAGCATGGTGATGACAACAGACCTGGAGCATTGTGATGACAAGGGCATGGAGCATTGTGATGACAGGAGACATGGAGCATTGTCATGACATTGGCAGGGATCATTGTGATTCCAGGGATCATGGAGCATTGTGATGACAAGTGTCATGCAATATTGTGCTGACACAGATCATGGAGCATTTTGATGAGAGTGGCCTTGGAGCACAGTGATGAGAGACGTCATGGGGCATTATGGTGACAGTGGTCCAGGAGCATTGTGATGAAAGTGTTCATGGAGCAACGCGATTATCGGGAAAATGGAGCATTGTGAATACAAAGGCCATGGAGCATTGAGATAACAGAGTTCATGGAGCATTGTGATGAATGTGGTCTTGGATCACTGTGATGACAAGTGTCCTGGAACCTAGTGATGACACGGTTCATACAGCCTTGAGATGACAAGGGCCAAGGCGAAATGTGATGACACGTGTCCTGGGGCATTGTGATGACATTGGTCATCTTGCATTGTGATGACGGTGGTCATGTAGAATTTTGAAATAAGGTATCATGGAGCACTGTGATGACAAAGGCCAAGGAACATTTTGATGACAAGTGTCATTGAGCAATGGGATGACACGGGAATGGAGTATTATGATGACAAGTGTTCTGGAGCATTGTGATGACAAGGGCATGGAGCATGGTGATTACAGGGGCCATGGAGCATTGTGATGACAACGGCATGCAGCATTGTGATGACACGGACATGGAGCATTGTAATGATAGGCTATCTGGAGCATTGTGATGAAAAGGGGATGGAGCATTTTGATGACAGGGTCCAAGGAGAATTGTGCTGACAATGGCATGGAGCATTGTGATGAAAAGGGTACTGGAGCACTGTGAGGAAAGCAGTCATGGATCATTGTGATGACAGGGGTCATGGAGCTTTGTGATGACAAGGGTCATGGAGCATTGTGATGACACGGTCAAGGAACATTGTGATGACAAGAATTCTGGAGCATTGTGATGAAAGGGCATGGAGCATTGTGATCAAAGGTGACAAGGAGCATTGTGATGATATGGGCAGAGATCTTTGTGATGCCAGGGGACATGGAGCTTTTTGGTAAGAGAGGCCTTGGAGATTTGTGATGGCAGGCGTCATGGGGCATTGTGATGACAGTGGTCTTGGAGCATTGTGATGAATGTTGTCATGGAGCACTGTGATTACAGGGGCCATGGAGCACTGTGAATACAAAGGCTATGGAGCATTGAGATGTCAGGGTTCATGGAGCATTGTGATGGAAGTGATCATGGATCATTGTGATGACAAGTGTCCTGGAACCTTGTGATGTCACGGTTCATGGAGCATTGTGATGTCAAGGACCATGGCGAATTGTGATGACATCTGTCATGGGGCATTGTGATGACAGTGGTCATCTAGAATTGTGATGAAAGGTATCATGGAGCACTGTGATGACAGGGGCCATGGAACATTGTGATGACAAAGGCCATGGAGCATTGTGATGACAAGTGTCATGGGGCATTTTGATGACATTGGCATGGAGCATTGTGATGACAGGGGCCATGGATCATTGTGATGACAAGTGTCATGGGGCATTTTGATGCCATTGGCATGGAGCATTATGATGACAAGAGTTCTGGAGCATTTTGATGACAAGGGCATGGAGCATTGTGATGACAGGGCCCATGGAGCATTGTGATGAAAAGGGCAGGGAACATTGTGATGACTGGGTTCATGGAGCATTGTGATGAAAGGGGCCATGGAGCATTGAGATGACAGGCGTCATGAGGCATGGTGATGACAGTGGTCATGGAGCATTGTGATGAAAGAGATCATGGAGCAATATGATAACAGGGGCCATGGAGCATCGTGATGACATGTGTCCTGGAACACTGTGATGACACGGTTCATCGAGTATTGTGATGACAAGGGTCATAGCGAATTGTGACGACAGGTGTCATGGGGCATTGTGATGACATTGATCATGTAGGAATTGTGATGAAAGGTGTCATGGAGCACTGTGATGACTGGGGGCATGAAGCATTGTTATGAAAATTGTCCTGGATTATTGTGATGACAGCAGTCATGGAGAATTGTGATGAAAGGGATTATGCAGCATTGTGTTGACAAGGGTATGGACTATTGTGATGACAATGGTCATGGAGAAATGTGATGAAAGTTTTCATGGAACATCGTGATGAAAATGCCTGGCAGCATTGTGACTATAAAGGCCATGGAACATTGTGATGACAAGTGTCATGGAGCATTGTAATGAAAGGTTTCATTGTGCACTGTGATGACAAGGGGGATGGAGTATTGTGAGGAAACTGGTCCTGGAGCATTGTGAAAACAAAAGCCATGGAGCTTTGTGATGACAGGCATCATGGAGCATTGTGAAGAAAGGGGCCATGGGGAATTGTAATGACAATAGAGAAATGTGATGAAAATGGTCAGCGAGCGTTATGATTAAAGTGGTCATTGAGAATTGTGATGAAAAGCGACATAGAGCATTGTGATGACAAAGGCCATGGAGAACTGTGATGACCAGGGTCATGTAGCATTGTGATGACACGGTCATGGAACATTGTGATGACAAGAATTCTGGAGCATTGTGATGACAAGGGCCATGGAGCATTGTGATGCCACCGTCATGGAACATTGTGATGACAAGAATTCTGGAGCATTGTGAGGAAACAGGCATGGAGCATTGTGATTATAGGGGACATGGAGCATTGTGATGACATGGGCAGGGAAGACTGTGATGACAGGTGTTATGGAGCAATGTGATGACAAGTGTCGTGGAGCATTGTGATGAGAGGGGCCTTGGAGAATTGTGATGACAGTGGTCATGGAGCATTGGGATGACATGGGCCATGGAGCATTGTGAAGACAAGATTCATGGAGCATTGTGATGACACGGGCATGAAGCATGGTGATGACAACAGACCTGGAGCATTGTGATGACAAGGGCATGGAGCATTGTGATGACAGGAGACATGGAGCATTGTCATGACATTGGCAGGGATCATTGTGATTCCAGGGATCATGGAGCATTGTGATGACAAGTGTCATGCAATATTGTGCTGACACAGATCATGGAGCATTTTGATGAGAGTGGCCTTGGAGCACAGTGATGAGAGACGTCATGGGGCATTATGGTGACAGTGGTCCAGGAGCATTGTGATGAAAGTGTTCATGGAGCAACGCGATTATCGGGAAAATGGAGCATTGTGAATACAAAGGCCATGGAGCATTGAGATAACAGAGTTCATGGAGCATTGTGATGAATGTGGTCATGGATCACTGTGATGACAAGTGTCCTGGAACCTAGTGATGACACGGTTCATACAGCCTTGAGATGACAAGGGCCAAGGCGAAATGTGATGACACGTGTCCTGGGGCATTGTGATGACATTGGTCATCTTGCATTGTGATGACGGTGGTCATGTAGAATTTTGAAATAAGGTATCATGGAGCACTGTGATGACAAAGGCCAAGGAACATTTTGATGACAAGTGTCATTGAGCAATGGGATGACACGGGAATGGAGTATTATGATGACAAGTGTTCTGGAGCATTGTGATGACAAGGGCATGGAGCATGGTGATTACAGGGGCCATGGAGCATTGTGATGACAACGGCATGCAGCATTGTGATGACACGGACATGGAGCATTGTAATGATAGGCTATCTGGAGCATTGTGATGAAAAGGGGATGGAGCATTTTGATGACAGGGTCCAAGGAGAATTGTGCTGACAATGGCATGGAGCATTGTGATGAAAAGGGTACTGGAGCACTGTGAGGAAAGCAGTCATGGATCATTGTGATGACAGGGTTCATGGAGCTTTGTGATGACAAGGGTCATGGAGCATTGTGATGACACGGTCAAGGAACATTGTGATGACAAGAATTCTGGAGCATTGTGATGAAAGGGCATGGAGCATTGTGATCAAAGGTGACAAGGAGCATTGTGATGATATGGGCAGAGATCTTTGTGATGCCAGGGGACATGGAGCTTTTTGGTAAGAGAGGCCTTGGAGATTTGTGATGGCAGGCGTCATGGGGCATTGTGATGACAGTGGTCTTGGAGCATTGTGATAAATGTTCTCATGGAGCACTGTGATTACAGGGGCCATGGAGCACTGTGAATACAAAGGCTATGGAGCATTGAGATGTCAGGGTTCATGGAGCATTGTGATGGAAGTGATCATGGATCATTGTGATGACAAGTGTCCTGGAACCTTGTGATGTCACGGTTCATGGAGCATTGTGATGTCAAGGACCATGGCGAATTGTGATGACATCTGTCATGGGGCATTGTGATGACAGTGGTCATCTAGAATTGTGATGAAAGGTATCATGGAGCACTGTGATGACAGGGGCCATGGAACATTGTGATGACAAAGGCCATGGAGCATTGTGATGACAAGTGTCATGGGGCATTTTGATGACATTGGCATGGAGCATTGTGATGACAGGGGCCATGGATCATTGTGATGACAAGTGTCATGGGGCATTTTGATGCCATTGGCATGGAGCATTATGATGACAAGAGTTCTGGAGCATTTTGATGACAAGGGCATGGAGCATTGTGATGACAGGGCCCATGGAGCATTGTGATGAAAAGGGCAGGGAACATTGTGATGACTGGGTTCATGGAGCATTGTGATGAAAGGGGCCATGGAGCATTGAGATGACAGGCGTCATGAGGCATGGTGATGACAGTGGTCATGGAGCATTGTGATGAAAGAGATCATGGAGCAATATGATAACAGGGGCCATGGAGCATCGTGATGACATGTGTCCTGGAACACTGTGATGACACGGTTCATCGAGTATTGTGATGACAAGGGTCATAGCGAATTGTGACGACAGGTGTCATGGGGCATTGTGATGACATTGATCATGTAGGAATTGTGATGAAAGGTGTCATGGAGCACTGTGATGACTGGGGGCATGAAGCATTGTTATGAAAATTGTCCTGGATTATTGTGATGACAGCAGTCATGGAGAATTGTGATGAAAGGGATTATGCAGCATTGTGTTGACAAGGGTATGGACTATTGTGATGACAATGGTCATGGAGAAATGTGATGAAAGTTTTCATGGAACATCGTGATGAAAATGCCTGGCAGCATTGTGACTATAAAGGCCATGGAGCATTGTGATGACAAGTGTCATGGAGCATTGTAATGAAAGGTTTCATTGTGCACTGTGATGACAAGGGGGATGGAGTATTGTGATGAAACTGGTCCTGGAGCATTGTGAAAACAAAAGCCATGGAGCTTTGTGATGACAGGCATCATGGAGCATTGTGAAGAAAGGGGCCATGGGGAATTGTAATGACAATAGAGAAATGTGATGAAAATGGTCAGCGAGCGTTATGATTAAAGTGGTCATTGAGAATTGTGATGAAAAGCGACATAGAGCATTGTGATGACAAAGGCCATGGAGGACTGTGATGACCAGGGTCATGTAGCATTGTGATGACACGGTCATGGAACATTGTGATGACAAGAATTCTGGAGCATTGTGATGACAAGGGCCATGGAGCATTGTGATGCCACGGTCATGGAACATTGTGATGACAAGAATTCTGGAGCATTGTGAGGAAACATGCATGGAGCATTGTGATTATAGGGGACAAGGAGCATTGTGATGACATGGGCAGGGAAGACTGTGATGACAGGTGTTATGGAGCAATGTGATGACAAGTGTCGAGGAGCATTGTGATGAGAGGGGCCTTGGAGAATTGTGATGACAGTGGTCATGGAGCATTGTGAAGACAAGAATCATGGAGCATTGTGATGACACGGGCATGAAGCATGGTGATGACAACAGACCTGGAGCATTGTGATGACAAGGGCATGGAGCATTGTGATGACAGGAGACATGGAGCATTGTCATGACATTGGCAGGGATCATTGTGATTCCAGGGATCATGGAGCATTGTGATGACAAGTGTCATGCAATATTGTGCTGACACAGATCATGGAGCATTTTGATGAGAGTGGCCTTGGAGCACAGTGATGAGAGACGTCATGGGGCATTATGGTGACAGTGGTCCAGGAGCATTGTCATGAAAGTGTTCATGGAGCAACGCGATTATCGGGAAAATGGAGCATTGTGAATACAAAGGCCATGGAGCATTGAGATAACAGAGTTCATGGAGCATTGTGATGAAAGTGGTCATGGATCACTGTGATGACAAGTGTCCTGGAACCTAGTGATGACATGGTTCATACAGCCTTGAGATGACAAGGGCCAAGGCGAAATGTGATGACACGTGTCCTGGGGCATTGTGATGACATTGGTCATCTTGCATTGTGATGACGGTGGTCATGTAGAATTTTGAAATAAGGTATCATGGAGCACTGTGATGACAAAGGCCAAGGAACATTTTGATGACATGTGTCATTGAGCAATGGGATGACACGGGAATGGAGTATTATGATGACAAGTGTTCTGGAGCATTGTGATGACAAGGGCATGGAGCATGGTGATTACAGGGGCCATGGACCATTGTGATGACAACGGCATGGAGCATTGTGATGACACGGACATGGAGCATTGTAAAGATAGGCTATCGGGAGCATTGTGATGAAAAGGGGATGGAGCATTTTGATGACAGGGTCCAAGGAGAATTGTGCTGACAATGGCATGGAGCATTGTGATGAAAAGGATACTGGAGCACTGTGAGGAAAGCAGTCATGGATCATTGTGATGACAGGGTTCATGGAGCTTTGTGATGACAAGGGTCATGGAGCATTGTGATGAAACGGTCAAGGAACATTGTGATGACAAGAATTCTGGAGCATTGTGATGAAAGGGCATGGAGCATTGTGATCAAAGGTGACAAGGAGCATTGTGATGATATGGGCAGAGATCTTTGTGATGCCAGGGGACATGGAGCTTTTTGGTAAGAGAGGCCTTGGAGATTTGTGATGGCAGGCGTCATGGGGAATTGTGATGACAGTGGTCTTGGAGCATTGTGATGAATGTTGTCATGGAGCACTGTGATTACAGGGGCCATGGAGCACTGTGAATACAAAGGCTATGGAGCATTGAGATGTCAGGGTTCATGGAGCATTGTGATGGAAGTGATCATGGATCATTGTGATGACAAGTGTCCTGGAACCTTGTGATGTCACGGTTCATGGAGCATTGTGATGTCAAGGACCATGGCGAATTGTGATGACATCTGTCATAGGGCATTGTGATGACAGTGGTCATCTAGAATTGTGATGAAAGGTATCATGGAGCACTGTGATGACAGGGGCCATGGAACATTGTGATGACAAAGGCCATGGAGCATTGTGATGACAAGTGTCATGGGGCATTTTGATGACATTGGCATGGAGCATTGTGATGACAGGGGCCATGGAACATTGTGATGACAAGTGTCATGGGGCATTTTGATGCCATTGGCATGGAGCATTATGATGACAAGAGTTCTGGAGCATTTTGATGACAAGGGCATGGAGCATTGTGATGACAGGGCCCATGGAGCATTGTGATGAAAAGGGCAGGGAACATTGTGATGACTGGGTTCATGGAGCATTGTGATGAAAGGGGCCATGGAGCATTGAGATGACAGGCGTCATGAGGCATGGTGATGACAGTGGTCATGGAGCATTGTGATGAAAGAGATCATGGAGCAATATGATAACAGGGGCCATGGAGCATTGTGATGACAGGTGTATTGGAGCATTGTGATGAAAGTCGTCATGGATCGTCGTGATGACATGTGTCCTGGAACACTGTGATGACACGGTTCATCGAGTATTGTGATGACAAGGGTCATAGCGAATTGTGACGACAGGTGTCATGGGGCATTGTGATGACATTGATCATGTAGGAATTGTGATGAAAGGTGTCATGGAGCACTGTGATGACAGGGGGCATGAAGCATTGTTATGAAAATTGTCCTGGATTATTGTGATGACAGCAGTCATGGAGAATTGTGATGAAAGGGATTATGCAGCATTGTGTTGACAAGGGTATGGACTATTGTGATGACAATGGTCATGGAGAAATGTGATGAAAGTTTTCATGGAACATCGTGATGAAAATGCCTGGGAGCATTGTGACTATAAAGGCCATGGAGCATTGTGATGACAAGTGTCATGGAGCATTGTAATGAAAGGTTTCATTGTGCACTGTGATGACAAGGGGGATGGAGTATTGTGATGAAACTGGTCCTGGAGCATTGTGAAAACAAAAGCCATGGAGCTTTGTGATGACAGGCATCATGGAGCATTGTGAAGAAAGGGGCCATGGGGAATTGTAATGACAGAGAAATGTGAGGAAAATGGTCAGCGAGCGTTATGATTAAATTGGTCATTGAGAATTGTGATGAAAAGCGACATAGAGCATTGTGATGACAAAGGTCATGGAGAACTGTGATGACCAGGGTCATGTAGCATTGTGATGACACGGTCATGGAACATTGTGATGACAAGAATTCTGGAGCATTGTGATGACAAGGGCCATGGAGCATTGTGATGCCACCGTCATGGAACATTGTGATGACAAGAATTCTGGAGCATTGTGAGGAAACAGGCATGGAGCATTGTGATGATAGGGGACAAGGAGCATTGTGATGACATGGGCAGGGAACACTGTGATGACAGGTGTTATGGAGCAATGTGATGACAAGTGTCGTGGAGCATTGTGATGAGAGGGGCCTTGGAGAATTGTGATGACAGTGGTCATGGAGCATTGGGATGACATGGGCCATGGAGCATTGTGAAGACAAGATTCATGGAGCATTGTGATGACACGGGCATGAAGCATGGTGATGACAACAGACCTGGAGCATTGTGATGACAAGGGCATGGAGCATTGTGATGACAGGAGACATGGAGCATTGTCATGACATTGGCAGGGATCATTGTGATTCCAGGGATCATGGAGCATTGTGATGACAAGTGTCATGCAATATTGTGCTGACACAGATCATGGAGCATTTTGATGAGAGTGGCCTTGGAGCACAGTGATGAGAGACGTCATGGGGCATTATGGTGACAGTGGTCCAGGAGCATTGTGATGAAAGTGTTCATGGAGCAACGCGATTATCGGGAAAATGGAGCATTGTGAATACAAAGGCCATGGAGCATTGAGATAACAGAGTTCATGGAGCATTGTGATGAATGTGGTCATGGATCACTGTGATGACAAGTGTCCTGGAACCTAGTGATGACACGGTTCATACAGCCTTGAGATGACAAGGGCCAAGGTGAAATGTGATGACACGTGTCCTGGGGCATTGTGATGACATTGGTCATCTTGCATTGTGATGACGGTGGTTATGTAGAATTTTGAAATAAGGTATCATGGAGCACTGTGATGACAAAGGCCAAGGAACATTTTGATGACAAGTGTCATTGAGCAATGGGATGACACGGGAATTGAGTATTATGATGACAAGTGTTCTGGAGCATTGTGATGACAAGGGCATGGAGCATGGTGATTACAGGGGCCATGGAGCATTGTGATGACAACGGCATGGAGCATTGTGATGACACGGACATGGAGCATTGTAATGATAGGCTATCTGGAGCATTGTGATGAAAAGGGGATGGAGCATTTTGATGACAGGGTCCAAGGAGAATTGTGCTGACAATGGCATGGAGCATTGTGATGAAAAGGGTACTGGAGCACTGTGAGGAAAGCAGTCATGGATCATTGTGATGACAGGGGTCATGGAGCTTTGTGATGACAAGGGTCATGGAGCATTGTGATGACACGGTCAAGGAACATTGTGATGACAAGAATTCTGGAGCATTGTGATGAAAGGGCATGGAGCATTGTGATCAAAGGTGACAAGGAGCATTGTGATGATATGGGCAGAGATCTTTGTGATGCCAGGGGACATGGAGCTTTTTGGTAAGAGAGGCCTTGGAGATTTGTGATGGCAGGCGTCATGGGGCATTGTGATGACAGTGGTCTTGGAGCATTGTGATGAATGTTGTCATGGAGCACTGTGATTACAGGGGCTATGGAGCACTGTGAATACAAAGGCTATGGAGCATTGAGATGTCAGGGTTCATGGAGCATTGTGATGGAAGTGATCATGGATCATTGTGATGACAAGTGTCCTGGAACCTTGTGATGTCACGGTTCATGGAGCATTGTGATGTCAAGGACCATGGCGAATTGTGATGACATCTGTCATGGGGCATTGTGATGACAGTGGTCATCTAGAATTGTGATGAAAGGTATCATGGAGCACTGTGATGACAGGGGCCATGGAACATTGTGATGACAAAGGCCATGGAGCATTGTGATGACAAGTGTCATGGGGCATTTTGATGACATTGGCATGGAGCATTGTGAAAACAGGGCCCATGGAGCATTGTGATGAAAAGGGCAGGGAACATTGTGATGACTGGGTTCATGGAGCATTCCGATGAAAGTGGCCATGGAGCATTGAGATGACAGGCGTCATGAGGCATGGTGATGACAGTGGTCATGGAGCATTGTGATGAAAGAGATCATGGAGCAATATGATAACAGGGGCCATGGAGCATCGTGATGACATGTGTCCTGGAACACTGTGATGACACGGTTCATCGAGTATTGTGATGACAAGGGTCATAGCGAATTGTGACGACAGGTGTCATGGGGCATTGTGATGACATTGATCATGTAGGAATTGTGATGAAAGGTGTCATGGAGCACTGTGATGACTGGGGGCATGAAGCATTGTTATGAAAATTGTCCTGGATTATTGTGATGACAGCAGTCATGGAGAATTGTGATGAAAGGGATTATGCAGCATTGTGTTGACAAGGGTATGGACTATTGTGATGACAATGGTCATGGAGAAATGTGATGAAAGTTTTCATGGAACATCGTGATGAAAATGCCTGGCAGCATTGTGACTATAAAGGCCATGGAGCATTGTGATGACAAGTGTCATGGAGCATTGTAATGAAAGGTTTCATTGTGCACTGTGATGACAAGGGGGATGGAGTATTGTGATGAAACTGGTCCTGGAGCATTGTGAAAACAAAAGCCATGGAGCTTTGTGATGACAGGCATCATGGAGCATTGTGAAGAAAGGGGCCATGGGGAATTGTAATGACAATAGAGAAATGTGATGAAAATGGTCAGCGAGCGTTATGATTAAAGTGGTCAGTGAGAATTGTGATGAAAAGCGACATAGAGCATTGTGATGACAAAGGCCATGGAGAACTGTGATGACCAGGGTCATGTAGCATTGTGATGACACGGTCATGGAACATTGTGATGACAAGAATTCTGGAGCATTGTGATGACAAGGGCCATGGAGCATTGTGATGCCACGGTCATGGAACATTGTGATGACAAGAATTCTGGAGCATTGTGAGGAAACCTGCATGGAGCATTGTGATTATAGGGGACAAGGAGCATTGTGATGACATGGGCAGGGAAGACTGTGATGACAGGTGTTATGGAGCAATGTGATGACAAGTGTCGAGGAGCATTGTGATGAGAGGGGCCTTGGAGAATTGTGATGACAGTGGTCATGGAGCATTGTGAAGGCAAGAATCATGGAGCATTGTGATGACACGGGCATGAAGCATGGTGATGACAACAGACCTGGAGCATTGTGATGACAAGGGCATGGAGCATTGTGATGACAGGAGACATGGAGCATTGTCATGACATTGGCAGGGATCATTGTGATTACAGGGATCATGGAGCATTGTGATGACAAGTGTCATGCAATATTGTGCTGACACAGATCATGGAGCATTTTGATGAGAGTGGCCTTGGAGCACAGTGATGAGAGACGTCATGGGGCATTATGGTGACAGTGGTCCAGGAGCATTGTCATGAAAGTGTTCATGGAGCAACGCGATTATCGGGAAAATGGAGCATTGTGAATACAAAGGCCATGGAGCATTGAGATAAGAGAGTTCATGGAGCATTGTGATGAAAGTGGTCATGGATCACTGTGATGACAAGTGTCCTGGAACCTAGTGATGACATGGTTCATACAGCCTTGAGATGACAAGGGCCAAGGCGAAATGTGATGACACGTGTCCTGGGGCATTGTGATGACATTGGTCATCTTGCATTGTGATGACGGTGGTCATGTAGAATTTTGAAATAAGGTATCATGGAGCACTGTGATGACAAAGGCCAAGGAACATTTTGATGACATGTGTCATTGAGCAATGGGATGACACGGGAATGGAGTATTATGATGACAAGTGTTCTGGAGCATTGTGATGACAAGGGCATGGAGCATGGTGATTACAGGGGCCATGGAGCATTGTGATGACAACGGCATGGAGCATTGTGATGACACGGACATGGAGCATTGTAAAGATAGGCTATCGGGAGCATTGTGATGAAAAGGGGATGGAGCTTTTTGATGACAGGGTCCAAGGAGAATTGTGCTGACAATGGCATGGAGCATTGTGATGAAAAGGGTACTGGAGCACTGTGAGGAAAGCAGTCATGGATCATTGTGATGACAGGGGTCATGGAGCTTTGTGATGACAAGGGTCATGGAGCATTGTGATGACACGGTCAAGGAACATTGTGATGACAAGTATTCTGGAGCATTGTGATGAAAGGGCATGGAGCATTGTGATCAAAGGTGACAAGGAGCATTGTGATGATATGGGCAGAGATCTTTGTGATGCCAGGGGACATGGAGCTTTTTGGTAAGAGAGGCCTTGGAGATTTGTGATGGCAGGTGTCATGGGGCATTGTGATGACAGTGGTCTTGGAGCATTGTGATGAATGTTGTCATGGAGCACTGTGATTACAGGGGCCATGGAGCACTGTGAATACAAAGGCTATGGAGCATTGAGATGTCAGGGTTCATGGAGCATTGTGATGGAAGTGATCATGGATCATTGTGATGACAAGTGTCCTGGAACCTTGTGATGTCACGGTTCATGGAGCATTGTGATGTCAAGGACCATGGCGAATTGTGATGACATCTGTCATAGGGCATTGTGATGACAGTGGTCATCTAGAATTGTGATGAAAGGTATCATGGAGCACTGTGATGACAGGGGCCATGGAACATTGTGATGACAAAGGCCATGGAGCATTGTGATGACAAGTGTCATGGGGCATTTTGATGACATTGGCATGGAGCATTGTGATGACAGGGGCCATGGAACATTGTGATGACAAGTGTCATGGGGCATTTTGATGCCATTGGCATGGAGCATTATGATGACAAGAGTTCTGGAGCATTTTGATGACAAGGGCATGGAGCATTGTGATGACAGGGCCCATGGAGCATTGTGATGAAAAGGGCAGGGAACATTGTGATGACTGGGTTCATGGAGCATTGTGATGAAAGGGGCCATGGAGCATTGAGATGACAGGCGTCATGAGGCATGGTGATGACAGTGGTCATGGAGCATTGTGATGAAAGAGATCATGGAGCAATATGATAACAGGGGCCATGGAGCATTGTGATGACAGGTGTATTGGAGCATTGTGATGAAAGTCGTCATGGATCATCGTGATGACATGTGTCCTGGAACACTGTGATGACACGGTTCATCGAGTATTGTGATGACAAGGGTCATAGCGAATTGTGACGACAGGTGTCATGGGGCATTGTGATGACATTGATCATCTAGGAATTGTGATGAAAGGTGTCATGGAGCACTGTGATGACAGGGGGCATGAAGCATTGTTATGAAAATTGTCCTGGATTATTGTGATGACAGCAGTCATGGAGAATTGTGATGAAAGGGATTATGCAGCATTGTGTTGACAAGGGTATGGACTATTGTGATGACAATGGTCATGGAGAAATGTGATGAAAGTTTTTATGGAACATCGTGATGAAAATGCCTGGGAGCATTGTGACTATAAAGGCCATGGAGCATTGTGATGACAAGTGTCATGGAGCACTGTAGTGAAAGGTTTCATTGTGCACTGTGATGACAAGGGGGATGGAGTATTGTGATGAATCTGGTCCTGGAGCATTGTGAAAACAAAAGCCATGGAGCTTTGTGATGACAGGCATCATGGAGCATTGAGACGAAAGGGGTCATGGGGAATTTTAATGACAATAGAGAAATGTGATGAAAATGGTCAGTGAGCGTTATGATTAAAGTGGTCATTGAGAATTGTGATGAAAAGCGACATAAAGCATTGTGATGACAAAGGCCATGGAGAACTGTGATGACCAGGGTCATGTAGCATTGTGATGACACGGTCATGGAACATTGTGATGACAAGAATTCTGGAGCATTGTGATGACAAGGGCCATGGAGCATTGTGATGCCACGGTCATGGAACATTGTGATGACAAGAATTCTGGAGCATTGTGAGGAAACAGGCATGGAGCATTGTGATTATAGGGGACATGGAGCATTGTGATGACATGGGCAGGGAACACTGTGATGACAGGTGTTATGGAGCAATGTGATGACAAGTGTCGTGGAGCATTGTGATGAGAGGGGCCTTGGAGAATTGTGATGACAGTGGTCATGGAGCATTGGGATGACATGGGCCATGGAGCATTGTGAAGACAAGATTCATGGAGCATTGTGATGACACGGGCATGAAGCATGGTGATGACAACAGACCTGGAGCATTGTGATGACAAGGGCATGGAGCATTGTGATGACAGGAGACATGGAGCATTGTCATGACATTGGCAGGGATCATTGTGATTCCAGGGATCATGGAGCATTGTGATGACAAGTGTCATGCAATATTGTGCTGACACAGATCATGGAGCATTTTGATGAGAGTGGCCTTGGAGCACAGTGATGAGAGACGTCATGGGGCATTATGGTGACAGTGGTCCAGGAGCATTGTGATGAAAGTGTTCATGGAGCAACGCGATTATCGGGAAAATGGAGCATTGTGAATACAAAGGCCATGGAGCATTGAGATAACAGAGTTCATGGAGCATTGTGATGAAAGTGGTCATGGATCACTGTGATGACAAGTGGCCTGGAACCTAGTGATGACATGGTTCATACAGCCTTGAGATGACAAGGGCCAAGGCGAAATGTGATGACACGTGTCCTGGGGCATTGTGATGACATTGGTCATCTTGCATTGTGATGACGGTGGTCATGTAGAATTTTGAAATAAGGTATCATGGAGCACTGTGATGACAAAGGCCAAGGAACATTTTGATGACATGTGTCATTGAGCAATGGGATGACACGGGAATGGAGTATTATGATGACAAGTGTTCTGGAGCATTGTGATGACAAGGGCATGGAGCATGGTGATTACAGGGGCCATGGACCATTGTGATGACAACGGCATGGAGCATTGTGATGACACGGACATGGAGCATTGTAAAGATAGGCTATCGGGAGCATTGTGATGAAAAGGGGATGGAGCATTTTGATGACAGGGTCCAAGGAGAATTGTGCTGACAATGGCATGGAGCATTGTGATGAAAAGGGTACTGGAGCACTGTGAGGAAAGCAGTCATGGATCATTGTGATGACAGGGGTCATGGAGCTTTGTGATGACAAGGGTCATGGAGCATTGTGATGACACGGTCAAGGAACATTGTGATGACAAGAATTCTGGAGCATTGTGATGAAAGGGCATGGAGCATTGTGATCAAAGGTGACAAGGAGCATTGTGATGATATGGGCAGAGATCTTTGTGATGCCAGGGGACATGGAGCTTTTTGGTAAGAGAGGCCTTGGAGATTTGTGATGGCAGGTGTCATGGGGCATTGTGATGACAGTGGTCTTGGAGCATTGTGATGAATGTTGTCATGGAGCACTGTGATTACAGGGGCCATGGAGCACTGTGAATACAAAGGCTATGGAGCATTGAGATGTCAGGGTTCATGGAGCATTGTGATGGAAGTGATCATGGATCATTGTGATGACAAGTGTCCTGGAACCTTGTGATGGCACGGTTCATGGAGCATTGTGATGTCAAGGACCATGGCGAATTGTGATGACATCTGTCATGGGGCATTGTGATGACAGTGGTCATCTAGAATTGTGATGAAAGGTATCATGGAGCACTGTGATGACAGGGGCCATGGAACATTGTGATGACAAAGGCCATGGAGCATTGTGATGACAAGTGTCATGGGGCATTTTGATGACATTGGCATGGAGCATTGTGATGACAGGGGCCATGGAACATTGTGATGACAAGTGTCATGGGGCATTTTGATGCCATTGGCATGGAGCATTATGATGACAAGAGTTCTGGAGCATTTTGATGACAAGGGCATGGAGCATTGTGATGACAGGGCCCATGGAGCATTGTGATGAAAAGGGCAGGGAACATTGTGATGACTGGGTTCATGGAGCATTGTGATGAAAGGGGCCATGGAGCATTGAGATGACAGGCGTCATGAGGCATGGTGATGACAGTGGTCATGGAGCATTGTGATGAAAGAGATCATGGAGCAATATGATAACAGGGGCCATGGAGCATTGTGATGACAGGTGTATTGGAGCATTGTGATGAAAGTCGTCATGGATCATCGTGATGACATGTGTCCTGGAACACTGTGATGACACGGTTCATCGAGTATTGTGATGACAAGGGTCATAGCGAATTGTGACGACAGGTGTCATGGGGCATTGTGATGACATTGATCATCTAGGAATTGTGATGAAAGGTGTCATGGAGCACTGTGATGACAGGGGGCATGAAGCATTGTTATGAAAATTGTCCTGGATTATTGTGATGACAGCAGTCATGGAGAATTGTGATGACAGGGATTATCTAGCATTGTGTTGACAAGGCTATGGACTATTGTGATGACAATGGTCATGGAGAAATGTGATGAAAGTTTTCATGGAACATCGTGATGAAAATGCCTGGGAGCATTGTGACTATAAAGGCCATGGAGCATTGTGATGACAAGTGTCATGGAGCATTGTAATGAAAGGTTTCATTGTGCACTGTGATGACAAGGGGGATGGAGTATTGTGATGAAACTGGTCCTGGAGCATTGTGAAAACAAAAGCCATGGAGCTTTGTGATGACAGGCATCATGGAGCATTGTGAAGAAAGGGGCCATGGGGAATTGTAATGACAGAGAAATGTGAGGAAAATGGTCAGCGAGCGTTATGATTAAATTGGTCATTGAGAATTGTGATGAAAAGCGACATAGAGCATTGTGATGACAAAGGTCATGGAGAACTGTGATGACCAGGGTCATGTAGCATTGTGATGACACGGTCATGGAACATTGTGATGACAAGAATTCTGGAGCATTGTGATGACAAGGGCCATGGAGCATTGTGATGCCACCGTCATGGAACATTGTGATGACAAGAATTCTGGAGCATTGTGAGGAAACAGGCATGGAGCATTGTGATTATAGGGGACATGGAGCATTGTGATGACATGGGCAGGGAACACTGTGATGACAGGTGTTATGGAGCAATGTGATGACAAGTGTCGTGGAGCATTGTGATGAGAGGGGCCTTGGAGAATTGTGATGACAGTGGTCATGGAGCATTGGGATGACATGGGCCATGGAGCATTGTGAAGACAAGATTCATGGAGCATTGTGATGACACGGGCATGAAGCATGGTGATGACAACAGACCTGGAGCATTGTGATGACAAGGGCATGGAGCATTGTGATGACAGGAGACATGGAGCATTGTCATGACATTGGCAGGGATCATTGTGATTCCAGGGATCATGGAGCATTGTGATGACAAGTGTCATGCAATATTGTGCTGACACAGATCATGGAGCATTTTGATGAGAGTGGCCTTGGAGCACAGTGATGAGAGACGTCATGGGGCATTATGGTGACAGTGGTCCAGGAGCATTGTGATGAAAGTGTTCATGGAGCAACGCGATTATCGGGAAAATGGAGCATTGTGAATACAAAGGCCATGGAGCATTGAGATAACAGAGTTCATGGAGCATTGTGATGAATGTGGTCATGGATCACTGTGATGACAAGTGTCCTGGAACCTAGTGATGACACGGTTCATACAGCCTTGAGATGACAAGGGCCAAGGCGAAATGTGATGACACGTGTCCTGGGGCATTGTGATGACATTGGTCATCTTGCATTGTGATGACGGTGGTCATGTAGAATTTTGAAATAAGGTATCATGGAGCACTGTGATGACAAAGGCCAAGGAACATTTTGATGACAAGTGTCATTGAGCAATGGGATGACACGGGAATGGAGTATTATGATGACAAGTGTTCTGGAGCATTGTGATGACAAGGGCATGGAGCATGGTGATTACAGGGGCCATGGAGCATTGTGATGACAACGGCATGCAGCATTGTGATGACACGGACATGGAGCATTGTAATGATAGGCTATCTGGAGCATTGTGATGAAAAGGGGATGGAGCATTTTGATGACAGGGTCCAAGGAGAATTGTGCTGACAATGGCATGGAGCATTGTGATGAAAAGGGTACTGGAGCACTGTGAGGAAAGCAGTCATGGATCATTGTGATGACAGGGGTCATGGAGCTTTGTGATGACAAGGGTCATGGAGCATTGTGATGACACGGTCAAGGAACATTGTGATGACAAGAATTCTGGAGCATTGTGATGAAAGGGCATGGAGCATTGTGATCAAAGGTGACAAGGAGCATTGTGATGATATGGGCAGAGATCTTTGTGATGCCAGGGGACATGGAGCTTTTTGGTAAGAGAGGCCTTGGAGATTTGTGATGGCAGGCGTCATGGGGCATTGTGATGACAGTGGTCTTGGAGCATTGTGATGAATGTTGTCATGGAGCACTGTGATTACAGGGGCCATGGAGCACTGTGAATACAAAGGCTATGGAGCATTGAGATGTCAGGGTTCATGGAGCATTGTGATGGAAGTGATCATGGATCATTGTGATGACAAGTGTCCTGGAACCTTGTGATGTCACGGTTCATGGAGCATTGTGATGTCAAGGACCATGGCGAATTGTGATGACATCTGTCATGGGGCATTGTGATGACAGTGGTCATCTAGAATTGTGATGAAAGGTATCATGGAGCACTGTGATGACAGGGGCCATGGAACATTGTGATGACAAAGGCCATGGAGCATTGTGATGACAAGTGTCATGGGGCATTTTGATGACATTGGCATGGAGCATTGTGATAACAGGGCCCATGGAGCATTGTGATGAAAAGGGCAGGGAACATTGTGATGACTGGGTTCATGGAGCATTGCGATGAAAGTGGCCATGGAGCATTGAGATGACAGGCGTCATGAGGCATGGTGATGACAGTGGTCATGGAGCATTGTGATGAAAGAGATCATGGAGCAATATGATAACAGGGGCCATGGAGCATCGTGATGACATGTGTCCTGGAACACTGTGATGACACGGTTCATCGAGTATTGTGATGACAAGGGTCATAGCGAATTGTGACGACAGGTGTCATGGGGCATTGTGATGACATTGATCATGTAGGAATTGTGATGAAAGGTGTCATGGAGCACTGTGATGACTGGGGGCATGAAGCATTGTTATGAAAATTGTCCTGGATTATTGTGATGACAGCAGTCATGGAGAATTGTGATGAAAGGGATTATGCAGCATTGTGTTGACAAGGGTATGGACTATTGTGATGACAATGGTCATGGAGAAATGTGATGAAAGTTTTCATGGAACATCGTGATGAAAATGCCTGGCAGCATTGTGACTATAAAGGCCAAGGAGCATTGTGATGACAAGTGTCATGGAGCATTGTAATGAAAGGTTTCATTGTGCACTGTGATGAGAAGGGCGATGGAGTATTGTGATGAAACTGGTCCTGGAGCATTGTGAAAACAAAAGCCATGGAGCTTTGTGATGACAGGCATCATGGAGCATTGTGAAGAAAGGGGCCATGGGGAATTGTAATGACAGTAGAGAAATGTGAGGAAAATGGTCAGCGAGCGTTATGATTAAAGTGTTCATTGATAATTGTGATGAAAAGCGACATAGAGCATTGTGATGACAAAGGCCATGGAGAACTGTGATGACCAGGGTCATGTAGCATTGTGATGACACGGTCATGGAACATTGTGATGACAAGAATTCTGGAGCATTGTGATGACAAGGGCCATGGAGCATTGTGATGCCACGGTCATGGAACATTGTGATGACAAGAATTCTGGAGCATTGTGAGGAAACATGCATGGAGCATTGTGATTATAGGGGACAAGGAGCATTGTGATGACATGGGCAGGGAAGACTGTGATGACAGGTGTTATGGAGCAATGTGATGACAAGTGTCGAGGAGCATTGTGATGAGAGGGGCCTTGGAGAATTGTGATGACAGTGGTCATGGAGCATTGTGAAGGCAAGAATCATGGAGCATTGTGATGACACGGGCATGAAGCATGGTGATGACAACAGACCTGGAGCATTGTGATGACAAGGGCATGGAGCATTGTGATGACAGGAGACATGGAGCATTGTCATGACATTGGCAGGGATCATTGTGATTCCAGGGATCATGGAGCATTGTGATGACAAGTGTCATGCAATATTGTGCTGACACAGATCATGGAGCATTTTGATGAGAGTGGCCTTGGAGCACAGTGATGAGAGACGTCATGGGGCATTATGGTGACAGTGGTCCAGGAGCATTGTCATGAAAGTGTTCATGGAGCAACGCGATTATCGGGAAAATGGAGCATTGTGAATACAAAGGCCATGGAGCATTGAGATAAGAGAGTTCATGGAGCATTGTGATGAAAGTGGTCATGGATCACTGTGATGACAAGTGTCCTGGAACCTAGTGATGACATGGTTCATACAGCCTTGAGATGACAAGGGCCAAGGCGAAATGTGATGACACGTGTCCTGGGGCATTGTGATGACATTGGTCATCTTGCATTGTGATGACGGTGGTCATGTAGAATTTTGAAATAAGGTATCATGGAGCACTGTGATGACAAAGGCCAAGGAACATTTTGATGACATGTGTCATTGAGCAATGGGATGACACGGGAATGGAGTATTATGATGACAAGTGTTCTGGAGCATTGTGATGACAAGGGCATGGAGCATGGTGATTACAGGGGCCATGGAGCATTGTGATGACAACGGCATGGAGCATTGTGATGACACGGACATGGAGCATTGTAAAGATAGGCTATCAGGAGCATTGTGATGAAAAGGGGATGGAGCATTTTGATGACAGGGTCCAAGGAGAATTGTGCTGACAATGGCATGGAGCATTGTGATGAAAAGGGTACTGGAGCACTGTGAGGAAAGCAGTCATGGATCATTGTGATGACATGGGTCATGGAGCTTTGTGATGACAAGGGTCATGGAGCATTGTGATGACACGGTCAAGGAACATTGTGATGACAAGAATTCTGGAGCATTGTGATGAAAGGGCATGGAGCATTGTGATCAAAGGTGACAAGGAGCATTGTGATGATATGGGCAGAGATCTTTGTGATGCCAGGGGACATGGAGCTTTTTGGTAAGAGAGGCCTTGGAGATTTGTGATGGCAGGCGTCATGGGGCATTGTGATGACAGTGGTCTTGGAGCATTGTGATGAATGTTGTCATGGAGCACTGTGATTACAGGGGCCATGGAGCACTGTGAATACAAAGGCTATGGAGCATTGAGATGTCAGGGTTCATGGAGCATTGTGATGGAAGTGATCATGGATCATTGTGATGACAAGTGTCCTGGAACCTTGTGATGTTACGGTTCATGGAGCATTGTGATGTCAAGGACCATGGCGAATTGTGATGACATCTGTCATGGGGCATTGTGATGACAGTGGTCATCTAGAATTGTGATGAAAGGTATCATGGAGCACTGTGATGACAGGGGCCATGGAACATTGTGATGACAAAGGCCATGGAGCATTGTGATGACAAGTGTCATGGGGCATTTTGATGACATTGGCATGGAGCATTGTGATAACAGGGCCCATGGAGCATTGTGATGAAAAGGGCAGGGAACATTGTGATGACTGGGTTCATGGAGCATTGCGATGAAAGTGGCCATGGAGCATTGAGATGACAGGCGTCATGAGGCATGGTGATGACAGTGGTCATGGAGCATTGTGATGAAAGAGATCATGGAGCAATATGATAACAGGGGCCATGGAGCATCGTGATGACATGTGTCCTGGAACACTGTGATGACACGGTTCATCGAGTATTGTGATGACAAGGGTCATAGCGAATTGTGACGACAGGTGTCATGGGGCATTGTGATGACATTGATCATGTAGGAATTGTGATGAAAGGTGTCATGGAGCACTGTGATGACTGGGGGCATGAAGCATTGTTATGAAAATTGTCCTGGATTATTGTGATGACAGCAGTCATGGAGAATTGTGATGAAAGGGATTATGCAGCATTGTGTTGACAAGGGTATGGACTATTGTGATGACAATGGTCATGGAGAAATGTGATGAAAGTTTTCATGGAACATCGTGATGAAAATGCCTGGCAGCATTGTGACTATAAAGGCCAAGGAGCATTGTGATGACAAGTGTCATGGAGCATTGTAATGAAAGGTTTCATTGTGCACTGTGATGAGAAGGGCGATGGAGTATTGTGATGAAACTGGTCCTGGAGCATTGTGAAAACAAAAGCCATGGAGCTTTGTGATGAGAGGCATCATGGAGCATTGTGAAGAAAGGGGCCATGGGGAATTGTAATGACAGTAGAGAAATGTGATGAAAATGGTCAGCGAGCGTTATGATTAAAGTGGTCATTGAGAATTGTGATGAAAAGCGACATAGAGCATTGTGATGACAAAGGCCATGGAGAACTGTGATGACCAGGGTCATGTAGCATTGTGATGACACGGTCATGGAACATTGTGATGACAAGAATTCTGGAGCATTGTGATGACAAGGGCCATGGAGCATTGTGATGCCACGGTCATGGAACATTGTGATGACAAGAATTCTGGAGCATTGTGAGGAAACATGCATGGAGCATTGTGATTATAGGGGACAAGGAGCATTGTGATGACATGGGCAGGGAAGACTGTGATGACAGGTGTTATGGAGCAATGTGATGACAAGTGTCGAGGAGCATTGTGATGAGAGGGGCCTTGGAGAATTGTGATGACAGTGGTCATGGAGCATTGTGAAGGCAAGAATCATGGAGCATTGTGATGACACGGGCATGAAGCATGGTGATGACAACAGACCTGGAGCATTGTGATGACAAGGGCATGGAGCATTGTGATGACAGGAGACATGGAGCATTGTCATGACATTGGCAGGGATCATTGTGATTCCAGGGATCATGGAGCATTGTGATGACAAGTGTCATGCAATATTGTGCTGACACAGATCATGGAGCATTTTGATGAGAGTGGCCTTGGAGCACAGTGATGAGAGACGTCATGGGGCATTATGGTGACAGTGGTCCAGGAGCATTGTCATGAAAGTGTTCATGGAGCAACGCGATTATCGGGAAAATGGAGCATTGTGAATACAAAGGCCATGGAGCATTGAGATAAGAGAGTTCATGGAGCATTGTGATGAAAGTGGTCATGGATCACTGTGATGACAAGTGTCCTGGAACCTAGTGATGACATGGTTCATACAGCCTTGAGATGACAAGGGCCAAGGCGAAATGTGATGACACGTGTCCTGGGGCATTGTGATGACATTGGTCATCTTGCATTGTGATGACGGTGGTCATGTAGAATTTTGAAATAAGGTATCATGGAGCACTGTGATGACAAAGGCCAAGGAACATTTTGATGACATGTGTCATTGAGCAATGGGATGACACGGGAATGGAGTATTATGATTACAAGTGTTCTGGAGCATTGTGATGACAAGGGCATGGAGCATGGTGATTACAGGGGCCATGGAGCATTGTGATGACAACGGCATGGAGCATTGTGATGACACGGACATGGAGCATTGTAAAGATAGGCTATCGGGAGCATTGTGATGAAAAGGGGATGGAGCATTTTGATGACAGGGTCCAAGGAGAATTGTGCTGACAATGGCATGGAGCATTGTGATGAAAAGGGTACTGGAGCACTGTGAGGAAAGCAGTCATGGATCATTGTGATGACAGGGGTCATGGAGCTTTGTGATGACAAGGGTCATGGAGCATTGTGATGACACGGTCAAGGAACATTGTGATGACAAGAATTCTGGAGCATTGTGATGAAAGGGCATGGAGCATTGTGATCAAAGGTGACAAGGAGCATTGTGATGATATGGGCAGAGATCTTTGTGATGCCAGGGGACATGGAGCTTTTTGGTAAGAGAGGCCTTGGAGATTTGTGATGGCAGGTGTCATGGGGCATTGTGATGACAGTGGTCTTGGAGCATTGTGATGAATGTTGTCATGGAGCACTGTGATTACAGGGGCCATGGAGCACTGTGAATACAAAGGCTATGGAGCATTGAGATGTCAGGGTTCATGGAGCATTGTGATGGAAGTGATCATGGATCATTGTGATGACAAGTGTCCTGGAACCTTGTGATGTCACGGTTCATGGAGCATTGTGATGTCAAGGACCATGGCGAATTGTGATGACATCTGTCATGGGGCATTGTGATGACAGTGGTCATCTAGAATTGTGATGAAAGGTATCATGGAGCACTGTGATGACAGGGGCCATGGAACATTGTGATGACAAAGGCCATGGAGCATTGTGATGACAAGTGTCATGGGGCATTTTGATGACATTGGCATGGAGCATTGTGATGACAGGGGCCATGGAACATTGTGATGACAAGTGTCATGGGGCATTTTGATGCCATTGGCATGGAGCATTATGATGACAAGAGTTCTGGAGCATTTTGATGACAAGGGCATGGAGCATTGTGATGACAGGGCCCATGGAGCATTGTGATGAAAAGGGCAGGGAACATTGTGATGACTGGGTTCATGGAGCATTGTGATGAAAGGGGCCATGGAGCATTGAGATGACAGGCGTCATGAGGCATGGTGATGACAGTGGTCATGGAGCATTGTGATGAAAGAGATCATGGAGCAATATGATAACAGGGGCCATGGAGCATTGTGATGACAGGTGTATTGGAGCATTGTGATGAAAGTCGTCATGGATCATCGTGATGACATGTGTCCTGGAACACTGTGATGACACGGTTCATCGAGTATTGTGATGACAAGGGTCATAGCGAATTGTGACGACAGGTGTCATGGGGCATTGTGATGACATTGATCATCTAGGAATTGTGATGAAAGGTGTCATGGAGCACTGTGATGACAGGGGGCATGAAGCATTGTTATGAAAATTGTCCTGGATTATTGTGATGACAGCAGTCATGGAGAATTGTGATGAAAGGGATTATGCAGCATTGTGTTGACAAGGGTATGGACTATTTTGATGACAATGGTCATGGAGAAATGTGATGAAAGTTTTCATGGAACATCGTGATGAAAATGCCTGGGAGCATTGTGACTATAAAGGCCATGGAGCATTGTGATGACAAGTGTCATGGAGCATTGTAATGAAAGGTTTCATTGTGCACTGTGATGAGAAGGGCGATGGAGTATTGTGATGAAACTGGTCCTGGAGCATTGTGAAAACAAAAGCCATGGAGCTTTGTGATGACAGGCATCATGGAGCATTGTGAAGAAAGGGGCCATGGGGAATTGTAATGACAGAGAAATGTGAGGAAAATGGTCAGCGAGCGTTATGATTAAATTGGTCATTGAGAATTGTGATGAAAAGCGACATAGAGCATTGTGATGACAAAGGTCATGGAGAACTGTGATGACCAGGGTCATGTAGCATTGTGATGACACGGTCATGGAACATTGTGATGACAAGAATTCTGGAGCATTGTGATGACAAGGGCCATGGAGCATTGTGATGCCACCGTCATGGAACATTGTGATGACAAGAATTCTGGAGCATTGTGAGGAAACAGGCATGGAGCATTGTGATTATAGGGGACATGGAGCATTGTGATGACATGGGCAGGGAACACTGTGATGACAGGTGTTATGGAGCAATGTGATGACAAGTGTCGTGGAGCATTGTGATGAGAGGGGCCTTGGAGAATTGTGATGACAGTGGTCATGGAGCATTGGGATGACATGGGCCATGGAGCATTGTGAAGACAAGATTCATGGAGCATTGTGATGACACGGGCATGAAGCATGGTGATGACAACAGACCTGGAGCATTGTGATGACAAGGGCATGGAGCATTGTGATGACATATGTCATAGGGCATTGTGATGACAGTGGTCATCTAGAATTGTGATGAAAGGTATCATGGAGCACTGTGATGACAGGGGCCATGGAACATTGTGATGACAACGGCCATGGAGCATTGTGATGACAAGTGTCATGAGGCATTTTGATGACATTGGCATGGAGCATTGTGATGACAGGGGCCATGGATCATTGTGATGACAAGTGTCATGGGGCATTTTGATGCCATTGGCATGGAGCATTATGATGACAAGAGTTCTGGAGCATTTTGATGACAAGGGCATGGAGCATGGTGATGACAGGGCCCATGGAGCATTGTGATGAAAAGGGCAGGGAACATTGTGATGACTGGGTTCATGGAGCATTGCGATGAAAGGGGCCATGGAGCATTGAGATGACAGGCGTCATGAGGCATGGTGATGACAGTGGTCATGGAGCATTGTGATGAAAGAGATCATGGAGCAATATGATAACAGGGGCCATGGAGCATCGTGATGACATGTGTCCTGGAACACTGTGATGACACGGTTCATCGAGTATTGTGATGACAAGGGTTATAGCGAATTGTGACGACAGGTGTCATGGGGCATTGTGATGACATTGATCATGTAGGAATTGTGATGAAAGGTGTCATGGAGCACTGTGATGACTGGGGGCATGAAGCATTGTTATGAAAATTGTCCTGGATTATTGTGATGACAGCAGTCATGGAGAATTGTGATGAAAGGGATTATGCAGCATTGTGTTGACAAGGGTATGGACTATTGTGATGACAATGGTCATGGAGAAATGTGATGAAAGTTTTCATGGAACATCGTGATGAAAATGCCTGGCAGCATTGTGACTATAAAGGCCATGGAGCATTGTGATGACAAGTGTCATGGAGCATTGTAATGAAAGGTTTCATTGTGCACTGTGATGACAAGGGGGATGGAGTATTGTGATGAAACTGGTCCTGGAGCATTGTGAAAACAAAAGCCATGGAGCTTTGTGATGACAGGCATCATGGAGCATTGTGAAGAAAGGGGCCATGGGGAATTGTAATGACAGAGAAATGTGAGGAAAATGGTCAGCGAGCGTTATGATTAAAGTGGTCATTGAGAATTGTGATGAAAAGCGACATAGAGCATTGTGATGACAAAGGCCATGAAGAACTGTGATGACTAGGGTCATGTAGCATTGTGATGACACGGTCATGGAACATTGTGATGACAAGAATTCTGGAGCATTGTGATGACAAGGGCCATGGAGCATTGTGATGCCACGGTCATGGAACATTGTGATGACAAGAATTCTGGAGCATTGTGAGGAAACATGCATGGAGCATTGTGATTATAGGGGACAAGGAGCATTGTGATGACATGGGCAGGGAAGACTGTGATGACAGGTGTTATGGAGCATTGTGATGACAAGTGTCGAGGAGCATTGTGATGAGAGGGGCCTTGGAGAATTGTGATGACAGTGGTCATGGAGCATTGTGAAGACAAGAATCATGGAGCATTGTGATGACACGGGCATGAAGCATGGTGATGACAACAGACCTGGAGCATTGTGATGACAAGGGCATGGAGCATTGTGATGACAGGAGACATGGAGCATTGTCATGACATTGGCAGGGATCATTGTGATTACAGGGATCATGGAGCATTGTGATGACAAGTGTCATGCAATATTGTGCTGACACAGATCATGGAGCATTTTGATGAGAGTGGCCTTGGAGCACAGTGATGAGAGACGTCATGGGGCATTATGGTGACAGTGGTCCAGGAGCATTGTCATGAAAGTGTCCATGGAGCAACGCGATTATCGGGAAAATGGAGCATTGTGAATACAAAGGCCATGGAGCATTGAGATAACAGAGTTCATGGAGCATTGTGATGAAAGTGGTCATGGATCACTGTGATGACAAGTGTCCTGGAACCTAGTGATGACATGGTTCATACAGCCTTGAGATGACAAGGGCCAAGGCGAAATGTGATGACACGTGTCCTGGGGCATTGTGATGACATTGGTCATCTTGCATTGTGATGACGGTGGTCATGTAGAATTTTGAAATAAGGTATCATGGAGCACTGTGATGACAAAGGCCAAGGAACATTTTGATGACAAGTGTCATTGAGCAATGGGATGACACGGGAATGGAGTATTATGATGACAAGTGTTCTGGAGCATTGTGATGACAAGGGCATGGAGCATGGTGATTACAGGGGCCATGGAGCATTGTGATGACAACGGCATGGAGCATTGTGATGACACGGACATGGAGCATTGTAAAGATAGGCTATCGGGAGCATTGTGATGAAAAGGGGATGGAGCATTTTGATGACAGGGTCCAAGGAGAATTGTGCTGACAATGGCATGGAGCATTGTGATGAAAAGGGTACTGGAGCACTGTGAGGAAAGCAGTCATGGATCATTGTGATGACAGGGGTCATGGAGCTTTGTGATGACAAGGGTCATGGAGCATTGTGATGACACGGTCAAGGAACATTGTGATGACAAGAATTCTGGAGCATTGTGATGAAAGGGCATGGAGCATTGTGATCAAAGGTGACAAGGAGCATTGTGATGATATGGGCAGAGATCTTTGTGATGCCAGGGGACATGGAGCTTTTTGGTAAGAGAGGCCTTGGAGATTTGTGATGGCAGGCGTCATGGGGCATTGTGATGACAGTGGTCTTGGAGCATTGTGATGAATGTTGTCATGGAGCACTGTGATTACAGGGGCCATGGAGCACTGTGAATACAAAGGCTATGGAGCATTGAGATGTCAGGGTTCATGGAGCATTGTGATGGAAGTGATCATGGATCATTGTGATGACAAGTGTCCTGGAACCTTGTGATGTCACGGTTCATGGAGCATTGTGATGTCAAGGACCATGGCGAATTGTGATGACATCTGTCATGGGGCATTGTGATGACAGTGGTCATCTAGAATTGTGATGAAAGGTATCATGGAGCACTGTGATGACAGGGGCCATGGAACATTGTGATGACAAAGGCCATGGAGCATTGTGATGACAAGTGTCATGGGGCATTTTGATGACATTGGCATGGAGCATTGTGATAACAGGGCCCATGGAGCATTGTGATGAAAAGGGCAGGGAACATTGTGATGACTGGGTTCATGGAGCATTGCGATGAAAGTGGCCATGGAGCATTGAGATGACAGGCGTCATGAGGCATGGTGATGACAGTGGTCATGGAGCATTGTGATGAAAGAGATCATGGAGCAATATGATAACAGGGGCCATGGAGCATCGTGATGACATGTGTCCTGGAACACTGTGATGACACGGTTCATCGAGTATTGTGATGACAAGGGTCATAGCGAATTGTGACGACAGGTGTCATGGGGCATTGTGATGACATTGATCATGTAGGAATTGTGATGAAAGGTGTCATGGAGCACTGTGATGACTGGGGGCATGAAGCATTGTTATGAAAATTGTCCTGGATTATTGTGATGACAGCAGTCATGGAGAATTGTGATGAAAGGGATTATGCAGCATTGTGTTGACAAGGGTATGGACTATTGTGATGACAATGGTCATGGAGAAATGTGATGAAAGTTTTCATGGAACATCGTGATGAAAATGCCTGGCAGCATTGTGACTATAAAGGCCAAGGAGCATTGTGATGACAAGTGTCATGGAGCATTGTAATGAAAGGTTTCATTGTGCACTGTGATGACAAGGGGGATGGAGTATTGTGATGAAACTGGTCCTGGAGCATTGTGAAAACAAAAGCCATGGAGCTTTGTGATGAGAGGCATCATGGAGCATTGTGAAGAAAGGGGCCATGGGGAATTGTAATGACAATAGAGAAATGTGATGAAAATGGTCAGCGAGCGTTATGATTAAAGTGGTCATTGAGAATTGTGATGAAAAGCGACATAGAGCATTGTGATGACAAAGGCCATGGAGAACTGTGATGACCAGGGTCATGTAGCATTGTGATGACACGGTCATGGAACATTGTGATGACAAGAATTCTGGAGCATTGTGATGACAAGGGCCATGGAGCATTGTGATGCCACGGTCATGGAACATTGTGATGACAAGAATTCTGGAGCATTGTGAGGAAACATGCATGGAGCATTGTGATTATAGGGGACAAGGAGCATTGTGATGACATGGGCAGGGAAGACTGTGATGACAGGTGTTATGGAGCAATGTGATGACAAGTGTCGAGGAGCATTGTGATGAGAGGGGCCTTGGAGAATTGTGATGACAGTGGTCATGGAGCATTGTGAAGGCAAAAATCATGGAGCATTGTGATGACACGGGCATGAAGCATGGTGATGACAACAGACCTGGAGCATTGTGATGACAAGGGCATGGAGCATTGTGATGACAGGAGACATGGAGCATTGTCATGACATTGGCAGGGATCATTGTGATTCCAGGGATCATGGAGCATTGTGATGACAAGTGTCATGCAATATTGTGCTGACACAGATCATGGAGCATTTTGATGAGAGTGGCCTTGGAGCACAGTGATGAGAGACGTCATGGGGCATTATGGTGACAGTGGTCCAGGAGCATTGTCATGAAAGTGTTCATGGAGCAACGCGATTATCGGGAAAATGGAGCATTGTGAATACAAAGGCCATGGAGCATTGAGATAACAGAGTTCATGGAGCATTGTGATGAAAGTGGTCATGGATCACTGTGATGACAAGTGTCCTGGAACCTAGTGATGACACGGTTCATACAGCCTTGAGATGACAAGGGCCAAGGCGAAATGTGATGACACGTGTCCTGGGGCATTGTGATGACATTGGTCATCTTGCATTGTGATGACGGTGGTCATGTAGAATTTTGAAATAAGGTATCATGGAGCACTGTGATGACAAAGGCCAAGGAACATTTTGATGACAAGTGTCATTGAGCAATGGGATGACACGGGAATGGAGTATTATGATGACAAGTGTTCTGGAGCATTGTGATGACAAGGGCATGGAGCATGGTGATTACAGGGGCCATGGAGCATTGTGATGACAACGGCATGGAGCATTGTGATGACACGGACATGGAGCATTGTAATGATAGGCTATCTGGAGCATTGTGATGAAAAGGGGATGGAGCATTTTGATGACAGGGTCCAAGGAGAATTGTGCTGACAATGGCATGGAGCATTGTGATGAAAAGGGTACTGGAGCACTGTGAGGAAAGCAGTCATGGATCATTGTGATGACATGGGTCATGGAGCTTTGTGATGACAAGGGTCATGGAGCATTGTGATGACACGGTCAAGGAACATTGTGATGACAAGAATTCTGGAGCATTGTGATGAAAGGGCATGGAGCATTGTGATCAAAGGTGACAAGGAGCATTGTGATGATATGGGCAGAGATCTTTGTGATGCCAGGGGACATGGAGCTTTTTGGTAAGAGAGGCCTTGGAGATTTGTGATGGCAGGTGTCATGGGGCATTGTGATGACAGTGGTCTTGGAGCATTGTGATGAATGTTGTCATGGAGCACTGTGATTACAGGGGCCATGGAGCACTGTGAATACAAAGGCTATGGAGCATTGAGATGTCAGGGTTCATGGAGCATTGTGATGGAAGTGATCATGGATCATTGTGATGACAAGTGTCCTGGAACCTTGTGATGTCACGATTCATGGAGCATTGTGATGTCAAGGACCATGGCGAATTGTGATGACATCTGTCATGGGGCATTGTGATGAAAGTGGTCATCTAGAATTGTGATGAAAGGTATCATGGAGCACTGTGATGACAGGGGCCATGGAACATTGTGATGACAAAGGCCATGGAGCATTGTGATGACAAGTGTCATGGGGCATTTTGATGACATTGGCATGGAGCATTGTGATGACAGGGCCCATGGAGCATTGTGATGAAAAGGGCAGGGAACATTGTGATGACTGGGTTCATGGAGCATTGTGATGAAAGGGGCCATGGAGCATTGAGATGACAGGCGTCATGAGGCATGGTGATGACAGTGGTCATGGAGCATTGTGATGAAAGAGATCATGGAGCAATATGATAACAGGGGCCATGGAGCATCGTGATGACATGTGTCCTGGAACACTGTGATGACACGGTTCATCGAGTATTGTGATGACAAGGGTCATAGCGAATTGTGACGACAGGTGTCATGGGGCATTGTGATGACATTGATCATGTAGGAATTGTGATGAAAGGTGTCATGGAGCACTGTGATGACTGGGGGCATGAAGCATTGTTATGAAAATTGTCCTGGATTATTGTGATGACAGCAGTCATGGAGAATTGTGATGAAAGGGATTATGCAGCATTGTGTTGACAAGGGTATGGACTATTGTGATGACAATGGTCATGGAGAAATGTGATGAAAGTTTTCATGGAACATCATGATGAAAATGCCTGGCAGCATTGTGACTATAAAGGCCATGGAGCATTGTGATGACAAGTGTCATGGAGCATTGTAATGAAAGGTTTCATTGTGCACTGTGATGACAAGGGGGATGGAGTATTGTGATGAAACTGGTCCTGGAGCATTGTGAAAACAAAAGCCATGGAGCTTTGTGATGACAGGCATCATGGAGCATTGTGAAGAAAGGGGCCATGGGGAATTGTAATGACAGAGAAATGTGAGGAAAATGGTCAGCGAGCGTTATGATTAAAGTGGTCATTGAGAATTGTGATGAAAAGCGACATAGAGCATTGTGATGACAAAGGTCATGGAGAACTGTGATGACCAGGGTCATGTAGCATTGTGATGACACGGTCATGGAACATTGTGATGACAAGAATTCTGGAGCATTGTGATGACAAGGGCCATGGAGCATTGTGATGCCACCGTCATGGAACATTGTGATGACAAGAATTCTGGAGCATTGTGAGGAAACAGGCATGGAGCATTGTGATTATAGGGGACATGGAGCATTGTGATGACATCGGCAGGGAACACTGTGATGACAGGTGTTATGGAGCAATGTAATGACAAGTGTCGTGGAGCATTGTGATGAGAGGGGCCTTGGAGAATTGTGATGACAGTGGTCATGGAGCATTGGGATGACAAGGGCCATGGAGCATTGTGAAGACAAGATTCATGGAGCATTGTGATGACACGGGCATGAAGCATGGTGATGACAACAGACCTGGAGCATTGTGATGACAAGGGCATGGAGCATTGTGATGACAGGAGACATGGAGCATTGTCATGACATTGGCAGGGATCATTGTGATTCCAGGGATCATGGAGCATTGTGATGACAAGTGTCATGCAATATTGTGCTGACACAGATCATGGAGCATTTTGATGAGAGTGGCCTTGGAGCACAGTGATGAGAGACGTCATGGGGCATTATGGTGACAGTGGTCCAGGAGCATTGTCATGAAAGTGTTCATGGAGCAACGCGATTATCGGGAAAATGGAGCATTGTGAATACAAAGGCCATGGAGCATTGAGATAACAGAGTTCATGGAGCATTGTGATGAATGTGGTCATGGATCACTGTGATGACAAGTGTCCTGGAACCTAGTGATGACACGGTTCATACAGCCTTGAGATGACAAGGGCCAAGGCGAAATGTGATGACACGTGTCCTGGGGCATTGTGATGACATTGGTCATCTTGCATTGTGATGACGGTGGTCATGTAGAATTTTGAAATAAGGTATCATGGAGCACTGTGATGACAAAGGCCAAGGAACATTTTGATGACATGTGTCATTGAGCAATGGGATGACACGGGAATGGAGTATTATGATGACAAGTGTTCTGGAGCATTGTGATGACAAGGGCATGGAGCATGGTGATTACAGGGGCCATGGAGCATTGTGATGACAACGGCATGGAGCATTGTGATGACACGGACATGGAGCATTGTAATGATAGGCTATCTGGAGCATTGTGATGAAAAGGGGATGGAGCATTTTGATGACAGGGTCCAAGGAGAATTGTGCTGACAATGGCATGGAGCATTGTGATGAAAAGGGTACTGGAGCACTGTGAGGAAAGCAGTCATGGATCATTGTGATGACAGGGGTCATGGAGCTTTGTGATGACAATGGTCATGGAGCATTGTGATGACACGGTCAAGGAACATTGTGATGACAAGAATTCTCGAGCATTGTGATGAAAGGGCATGGAGCATTGTGATCAAAGGTGACAAGGAGCATTGTGATGATATGGGCAGAGATCTTTGTGATGCCAGGGGACATGGAGCTTTTTGGTAAGAGAGGCCTTGGAGATTTGTGATGGCAGGTGTCATGGGGCATTGTGATGACAGTGGTCTTGGAGCATTGTGATGAATGTTGTCATGGAGCACTGTGATTACAGGGGCCATGGAGCACTGTGAATACAAAGGCTATGGAGCATTGAGATGTCAGGGTTCATGGAGCATTGTGATGGAAGTGATCATGGATCATTGTGATGACAAGTGTCCTGGAACCTAGTGATGTCACGGTTCATGGAGCATTGTGATGTCAAGGACCATGGCGAATTGTGATGACATATGTCATAGGGCATTGTGATGACAGTGGTCATCTAGAATTGTGATGAAAGGTATCATGGAGCACTGTGATGACAGGGGCCATGGAACATTGTGATGACAAAGGCCATGGAGCATTGTGATGACAAGTGTCATGGGGCATTTTGATGACATTGGCATGGAGCATTGTGATGACAGGCGCCATGGAACATTGTGATGACAAGTGTCATGGGGCATTTTGATGCCATTGGCATGGAGCATTATGATGACAAGAGTTCTGGAGCATTTTGATGACAAGGGCATGGAGCATTGTGATGACAGGGCCCATGGAGCATTGTGATGAAAAGGGCAGGGAACATTGTGATGACTGGGTTCATGGAGCATTGTGATGAAAGGGGCCATGGAGCATTGAGATGACAGGCGTCATGAGGCATGGTGATGACAGTGGTCATGGAGCATTGTGATGAAAGAGATCATGGAGCAATATGATAACAGGGGCCATGGAGCATTGTGATGACAGGTGTATTGGAGCATTGTGATGAAAGTCGTCATGGATCATCGTGATGACATGTGTCCTGGAACACTGTGATGACACGGTTCATCGAGTATTGTGATGACAAGGGTCATAGCGAATTGTGACGACAGGTGTCATGGGGCATTGTGATGACATTGATCATCTAGGAATTGTGATGAAAGGTGTCATGGAGCACTGTGATGACAGGGGGCATGAAGCATTGTTATGAAAATTGTCCTGGATTATTGTGATGACAGCAGTCATGGAGAATTGTGATGAAAGGGATTATGCAGCATTGTGTTGACAAGGCTATGGACTATTGTGATGACAATGGTCATGGAGAAATGTGATGAAAGTTTTCATGGAACATCGTGATGAAAATGCCTGGGAGCATTGTGACTATAAAGGCCATGGAGCATTGTGATGACAAGTGTCATGGAGCACTGTAATGAAAGGTTTCATTGTGCACTGTGATGACAAGGGGGATGGAGTATTGTGATGAAACTGGTCCTGGAGCATTGTGAAAACAAAAGCCATGGAGCTTTGTGATGACAGGCATCATGGAGCATTGTGAAGAAAGGGGCCATGGGGAATTGTAATGACAGAGAAATGTGAGGAAAATGGTCAGCGAGCGTTATGATTAAATTGGTCATTGAGAATTGTGATGAAAAGCGACATAGAGCATTGTGATGACAAAGGCCATGGAGAACTGTGATGACCAGGGTCATGTAGCATTGTGATGACACGGTCATGGAACATTGTGATGACAAGAATTCTGGAGCATTGTGATGACAAGGGCCATGGAGCATTGTGATGCCACGGTCATGGAACATTGTGATGACAAGAATTCTGGAGCATTGTGAGGAAACAGGCATGGAGCATTGTGATTATAGGGGACATGGAGCATTGTGATGACATGGGCAGGGAACACTGTGATGACAGGTGTTATGGAGCAATGTGATGACACGTGTCGTGGAGCATTGTGATGAGAGGGGCCTTGGAGAATTGTGATGACAGTGGTCATGGAGCATTGGGATGACATGCGCCATGGAGCATTGTGAAGACAAGATTCATGGAGCATTGTGATGACACGGGCATGAAGCATGGTGATGACAACAGACCTGGAGCATTGTGATGACAAGGGCATGGAGCATTGTGATGACAGGAGACATGGAGCATTGTCATGACATTGGCAGGGATCATTGTGATTCCAGGGATCATGGAGCATTGTGATGACAAGTGTCATGCAATATTGTGCTGACACAGATCATGGAGCATTTTGATGAGAGTGGCCTTGGAGCACAGTGATGAGAGACGTCATGGGGCATTATGGTGACAGTGGTCCAGGAGCATTGTGATGAAAGTGTTCATGGAGCAACGCGATTATCGGGAAAATGGAGCATTGTGAATACAAAGGCCATGGAGCATTGAGATAACAGAGTTCATGGAGCATTGTGATGAATGTGGTCATGGATCACTGTGATGACAAGTGTCCTGGAACCTAGTGATGACACGGTTCATACAGCCTTGAGATGACAAGGGCCAAGGCGAAATGTGATGACACGTGTCCTGGGGCATTGTGATGACATTGGTCATCTTGCATTGTGATGACGGTGGTCATGTAGAATTTTGAAATAAGGTATCATGGAGCACTGTGATGACAAAGGCCAAGGAACATTTTGATGACAAGTGTCATTGAGCAATGGGATGACACGGGAATGGAGTATTATGATGACAAGTGTTCTGGAGCATTGTGATGACAAGGGCATGGAGCATGGTGATTACAGGGGCCATGGAGCATTGTGATGACAACGGCATGCAGCATTGTGATGACACGGACATGGAGCATTGTAATGATAGGCTATCTGGAGCATTGTGATGAAAAGGGGATGGAGCATTTTGATGACAGGGTCCAAGGAGAATTGTGCTGACAATGGCATGGAGCATTGTGATGAAAAGGGTACTGGAGCACTGTGAGGAAAGCAGTCATGGATCATTGTGATGACAGGGGTCATGGAGCTTTGTGATGACAAGGGTCATGGAGCATTGTGATGACACGGTCAAGGAACATTGTGATGACAAGAATTCTGGAGCATTGTGATGAAAGGGCATGGAGCATTGTGATCAAAGGTGACAAGGAGCATTGTGATGATATGGGCAGAGATCTTTGTGATGCCAGGGGACATGGAGCTTTTTGGTAAGAGAGGCCTTGGAGATTTGTGATGGCAGGCGTCATGGGGCATTGTGATGACAGTGGTCTTGGAGCATTGTGATGAATGTTGTCATGGAGCACTGTGATTACAGGGGCCATGGAGCACTGTGAATACAAAGGCTATGGAGCATTGAGATGTCAGGGTTCATGGAGCATTGTGATGGAAGTGATCATGGATCATTGTGATGACAAGTGTCCTGGAACCTGGTGATGTCACGGTTCATGGAGCATTGTGATGTCAAGGACCATGGCGAATTGTGATGACATCTGTCATGGGGCATTGTGATGACAGTGGTCATCGAGAATTGTGATGAAAGGTATCATGGAGCACTGTGGTGACAGGGGCCATGGAACATTGTGATGACAAAGGCCATGGAGCATTGTGATGACAAGTGTCATGGGGCATTTTGATGACATTGGCATGGAGCATTGTGATGACAGGGGCCATGGAACATTGTGATGACAAGTGTCATGGGGCATTTTGATGCCATTGGCATGGAGCATTATGATGACAAGAGTTCTGGAGCATTTTGATGACAAGGGCATGGAGCATTGTGATGACAGGGCCCATGGAGCATTGTGATGAAAAGGGCAGGGAACATTGTGATGACTGGGTTCATGGAGCATTGTGATGAAAGGGGCCATGGAGCATTGAGATGACAGGCGTCATGAGGCATGGTGATGACAGTGGTCATGGAGCATTGTGATGAAAGAGATCATGGAGCAATATGATAACAGGGGCCATGGAGCATCGTGATGACATGTGTCCTGGAACACTGTGATGACACGGTTCATCGAGTATTGTGATGACAATGGTCATAGCGAATTGTGACGACAGGTGTCATGGGGCATTGTGATGACATTGATCATGTAGGAATTGTGATGAAAGGTGTCATGGAGCACTGTGATGACTGGGGGCATGAAGCATTGTTATGAAAATTGTCCTGGATTATTGTGATGACAGCAGTCATGGAGAATTGTGATGAAAGGGATTATGCAGCATTGTGTTGACAAGGGTATGGACTATTGTGATGACAATGGTCATGGAGAAATGTGATGAAAGTTTTCATGGAACATCGTGATGAAAATGCCTGGCAGCATTGTGACTATAAAGGCCATGGAGCATTGTGATGACAAGTGTCATGGAGCATTGTAATGAAAGGTTTCATTGTGCACTGTGATGACAAGAGGGATGGAGTATTGTGATGAAACTGGTCCTGGAGCATTGTGAAAACAAAAGCCATGGAGCTTTGTGATGACAGGCATCATGGAGCATTGTGAAGAAAGGGGCCATGGGGAATTGTAATGACAATAGAGAAATGTGATGAAAATGGTCAGCGAGCGTTATGATTAAAGTGGTCATTGAGAATTGTGATGAAAAGCGACATAGAGCATTGTGATGACAAAGGTCATGGAGAACTGTGATGACCAGGGTCATGTAGCATTGTGATGACACCGTCATGGAACATTGTGATGACAAGAATTCTGGAGCATTGTGATGACAAGGGCCATGGAGCATTGTGATGCCACGGTCATGGAACATTGTGATGACAAGAATTCTGGAGCACTGTGAGGAAACATGCATGGAGCATTGTGATTATAGGGGACAAGGAGCATTGTGATGACATGGGCAGGGAAGACTGTGATGACAGGTGTTATGGAGCAACGTGATGACAAGTGTCGAGGAGCATTGTGATGAGAGGGGCCTTGGAGAATTGTGATGACAGTGGTCATGGAGCATTGTGAAGACAAGAATCATGGAGCATTGTGATGACACGGGCATGAAGCATGGTGATGACAACAGACCTGGAGCATTGTGATGACAAGGGCATGGAGCATTGTGATGACAGGAGACATGGAGCATTGTCATGACATTGGCAGGGATCATTGTGATTCCAGGGATCATGGAGCATTGTGATGACAAGTGTCATGCAATATTGTGCTGACACAGATCATGGAGCATTTTGATGAGAGTGGCCTTGGAGCACAGTGATGAGAGACGTCATGGGGCATTATGGTGACAGTGGTCCAGGAGCATTGTGATGAAAGTGTTCATGGAGCAACGCGATTATCGGGAAAATGGAGCATTGTGAATACAAAGGCCATGGAGCATTGAGATAAGAGAGTTCATGGAGCATTGTGATGAAAGTGGTCATGGATCACTGTGATGACAAGTGTCCTGGAACCTAGTGATGACATGGTTCATACAGCCTTGAGATGACAAGGGCCAAGGCGAAATGTGATGACACGTGTCCTGGGGCATTGTGATGACATTGGTCATCTTGCATTGTGATGACGGTGGTCATGTAGAATTTTGAAATAAGGTATCATGGAGCACTGTGATGACAAAGGCCAAGGAACATTTTGATGACATGTGTCATTGAGCAATGGGATGACACGGGAATGGAGTATTATGATGACAAGTGTTCTGGAGCATTGTGATGACAAGGGCATGGAGCATGGTGATTACAGGGGCCATGGATCATTGTGATGACAACGGCATGGAGCATTGTGATGACACGGACATGGAGCATTGTAAAGATAGGCTATCAGGAGCATTGTGATGAAAAGGGGATGGAGCTTTTTGATGACAGGGTCCAAGGAGAATTGTGCTGACAATGGCATGGAGCATTGTGATGAAAAGGGTACTGGAGCACTGTGAGGAAAGCAGTCATGGATCATTGTGATGACAGGGGTCATGGAGCTTTGTGATGACAAGGGTCATGGAGCATTGTGATGACACGGTCAAGGAACATTGTGATGACAAGAATTCTGGAGCATTGTGATGAAAGGGCATGGAGCATTGTGATCAAAGGTGACAAGGAGCATTGTGATGATATGGGCAGAGATCTTTGTGATGCCAGGGGACATGGAGCTTTTTGGTAAGAGAGGCCTTGGAGATTTGTGATGGCAGGTGTCATGGGGCATTGTGATGACAGTGGTCTTGGAGCATTGTGATGAATGTTGTCATGGAGCACTGTGATTACAGGGGCCATGGAGCACTGTGAATACAAAGGCTATGGAGCATTGAGATGTCAGGGTTCATGGAGCATTGTGATGGAAGTGATCATGGATCATTGTGATGACAAGTGTCCTGGAACCTTGTGATGTCACGGTTCATGGAGCATTGTGATGTCAAGGACCATGGCGAATTGTGATGACATCTGTCATGGGGCATTGTGATGACAGTGGTCATCTAGAATTGTGATGAAAGGTATCATGGAGCACTGTGATGACAGGGGCCATTGAACATTGTGATGACAAAGGCCATGGAGCATTGTGATGACAAGTGTCATGGGGCATTTTGATGACATTGGCATGGAGCATTATGATGACAAGAGTTCTGGAGCATTTTGATGACAAGGGCATGGAGCATTGTGATGACAGGGCCCATGGAGCATTGTGATGAAAAGGGCAGGGAACATTGTGATGACTGGGTTCATGGAGCATTGTGATGAAAGGGGCCATGGAGCATTGAGATGACAGGCGTCATGAGGCATGGTGATGACAGTGGTCATGGAGCATTGTGATGAAAGAGATCATGGGGCAATATGATAACAGGGGCCATGGAGCATTGTGATGACAGGTGTATTGGAGCATTGTGATGAAAGTCGTCATGGATCATCATGATGACATGTGTCCTGGAACACTGTGATGACACGGTTCATCGAGTATTGTGATGACAAGGGTCATAGCGAATTGTGACGATAGGTGTCATGGGGCATTGTGATGACATTGATCATCTAGGAATTGTGATGAAAGGTGTCATGGAGCACTGTGATGACAGGGGGCATGAAGCATTGTTATGAAAATTGTCCTGGATTATTGTGATGACAGCAGTCATGGAGAATTGTGATGAAAGGGATTATGCAGCATTGTGTTGACAAGGGTATGGACTATTGTGATGACAATGGTCATGGAGAAATGTGATGAAAGTTTTCATGGAACATCGTGATGAAAATGCCTGGCAGCATTGTGACTATAAAGGCCATGGAGCATTGTGATGACAAGTGTCATGGAGCATTGTAATGAAAGGTTTCATTGTGCACTGTGATGACAAGGGGGATGGAGTATTGTGATGAAACTGGTCCTGGAGCATTGTGAAAACAAAAGCCATGGAGCTTTGTGATGACAGGCATCATGGAGCATTGTGAAGAAAGGGGCCATGGGGAATTGTAATGACAGAGAAATGTGAGGAAAATGGTCAGCGAGCGTTATGATTAAATTGGTCATTGAGAATTGTGATGAAAAGCGACATAGAGCATTGTGATGACAAAGGTCATGGAGAACTGTGATGACCAGGGTCATGTAGCATTGTGATGACACGGTCATGGAACATTGTGATGACAAGAATTCTGGAGCATTGTAATGACAAGGGCCATGGAGCATTGTGATGCCACCGTCATGGAACATTGTGATGACAAGAATTCTGGAGCATTGTGAGGAAACAGGCATGGAGCATTGTGATTATAGGGGACATGGAGCATTGTGATGACATGGGCAGGGAACACTGTGATGACAGGTGTTATGGAGCAATGTGATGACAAGTGTCGTGGAGCATTGTGATGAGAGGGGCCTTGGAGAATTGTGATGACAGTGGTCATGGAGCATTGGGATGACATGGGCCATGGAGCATTGTGAAGACAAGAATCATGGAGCATTGTGATGACACGGGCATGAAGCATGGTGATGAAAACAGACCTGGAGCATTGTGATGACAAGGGCATGGAGCATTGTGATGACAGGAGACATGGAGCATTGTCATGACATTGGCAGGGATCATTGTGATTCCAGGGATCATGGAGCATTGTGATGACAAGTGTCATGCAATATTGTGCTGACACAGATCATGGAGCATTTTGATGAGAGTGGCCTTGGAGCACAGTGATGAGAGACGTCATGGGGCATTATGGTGACAGTGGTCCAGGAGCATTGTCATAAAAGTGTTCATGGAGCAACGCGATTATCGGGAAAATGGAGCATTGTGAATACAAAGGCCATGGAGCATTGAGATAACAGAGTTCATGGAGCATTGTGATGAAAGTTGTCATGGATCACTGTGATGACAAGTGTCCTGGAACCTAGTGATGACATGGTTCATACAGCCTTGAGATGACAAGGGCCAAGGCGAAATGTGATGACACGTGTCCTGGGGCATTGTGATGACATTGGTCATCTTGCATTGTGATGACGGTGGTCATGTAGAATTTTGAAATAAGGTATCATGGAGCACTGTGATGACAAAGGCCAAGGAACATTTTGATGACATGTGTCATTGAGCAATGGGATGACACGGGAATGGAGTATTATGATGACAAGTGTTCTGGAGCATTGTGATGACAAGGGCATGGAGCATGGTGATTACAGGGGCCATGGAGCATTGTGATGACAACGGCATGGAGCATTGTGATGACACGGACATGGAGCATTGTAAAGATAGGCTATCGGGAGCATTGTGATGAAAAGGGGATGGAGCATTTTGATGACAGGGTCCAAGGAGAATTGTGCTGACAATGGCATGGAGCATTGTGATGAAAAGGGTACTGGAGCACTGTGAGGAAAGCAGTCATGGATCATTGTGATGACAGGGGTCATGGAGCTTTGTGATGACAAGGGTCATGGAGCATTGTGATGACACGGTCAAGGAACATTGTGATGACAAGAATTCTGGAGCATTGTGATGAAAGGGCATGGAGCATTGTGATCAAAGGTGACAAGGAGCATTGTGATGATATGGGCAGAGATCTTTGTGATGCCAGGGGACATGGAGCTTTTTGGTAAGAGAGGCCTTGGAGATTTGTGATGGCAGGTGTCATGGGGCATTGTGATGACAGTGGTCTTGGAGCATTGTGATGAATGTTGTCATGGAGCACTGTGATTACAGGGGCCATGGAGCACTGTGAATACAAAGGCTATGGAGCATTGAGATGTCAGGGTTCATGGAGCATTGTGATGGAAGTGATCATGGATCATTGTGATGACAAGTGTCCTGGAACCTTGTGATGGCACGGTTCATGGAGCATTGTGATGTCAAGGACCATGGCGAATTGTGATGACATCTGTCATGGGGCATTGTGATGACAGTGGTCATCTAGAATTGTGATGAAAGGTATCATGGAGCACTGTGATGACAGGGGCCATGGAACATTGTGATGACAAAGGCCATGGAGCATTGTGATGACAAGTGTCATGGGGCATTTTGATGACATTGGCATGGAGCATTGTGATGACAGGGGCCATGGAACATTGTGATGACAAGTGTCATGGGGCATTTTGATGCCATTGGCATGGAGCATTATGATGACAAGAGTTCTGGAGCATTTTGATGAAAAGGGCATGGAGCATTGTGATGACAGGGCCCATGGAGCATTGTGATGAAAAGGGCAGGGAACATTGTGATGACTGGGTTCATGGAGCATTGTGATGAAAGGGGCCATGGAGCATTGAGATGACAGGCGTCATGAGGCATGGTGATGACAGTGGTCATGGAGCATTGTGATGAAAGAGATCATGGAGCAATATGATAACAGGGGCCATGGAGCATTGTGATGACAGGTGTATTGGAGCATTGTGATGAAAGTCGTCATGGATCATCGTGATGACATGTGTCCTGGAACACTGTGATGACACGTTTCATCGAGTATTGTGATGACAAGGGTCATAGCGAATTGTGACGATAGGTGTCATGGGGCATTGTGATGACATTGATCATCTAGGAATTGTGATGAAAGGTGTCATGGAGCACTGTGATGACAGGGGGCATGAAGCATTGTTATGAAAATTGTCCTGGATTATTGTGATGACAGCAGTCATGGAGAATTGTTATGAAAGGGATTATCTAGCATTGTGTTGACAAGGCTATGGACTATTGTGATGACAATGGTCATGGAGAAATGTGATGAAAGTTTTCATGGAACATCGTGATGAAAATGCCTGGGAGCATTGTGACTATAAAGGCCATGGAGCATTGTGATGACAAGTGTCATGGAGCATTGTAATGAAAGGTTTCATTGTGCACTGTGATGACAAGGGGGATGGAGTATTGTGATGAAACTGGTCCTGGAGCATTGTGAAAACAAAAGCCATGGAGCTTTGTGATGACAGGCATCATGGAGCATTGTGAAGAAAGGGGCCATGGGGAATTGTAATGACAGAGAAATGTGAGGAAAATGGTCAGCGAGCGTTATGATTAAATTGCTCATTGAGAATTGTGATGAAAAGCGACATAGAGCATTGTGATGACAAAGGTCATGGAGAACTGTGATGACCAGGGTCATGTAGCATTGTGATGACACGGTCATGGAACATTGTGATGACAAGAATTCTGGAGCATTGTGATGACAAGGGCCATGGAGCATTGTGATGCCACCGTCATGGAACATTGTGATGACAAGAATTCTGGAGCATTGTGAGGAAACAGGCATGGAGCATTGTGATTATAGGGGACATGGAGCATTGTGATGACATGGGCAGGGAAGACTGTGATGACAGGTGTTATGGAGCAATGTGATGACAAGTGTCGTGGAGCATTGTGATGAGAGGGGCCTTGGAGAATTGTGATGACAGTGGTCATGGAGCATTGGGATGACATGGGCCATGGAGCATTGTGAAGACAAGATTCATGGAGCATTGTGATGACACGGGCATGAAGCATGGTGATGACAACAGACCTGGAGCATTGTGATGACAAGGGCATGGAGCATTGTGATGACAGGAGACATGGAGCATTGTCATGACATTGGCAGGGATCATTGTGATTCCAGGGATCATGGAGCATTGTGATGACAAGTGTCATGCAATATTGTGCTGACACAGATCATGGAGCATTTTGATGAGAGTGGCCTTGGAGCACAGTGATGAGAGACGTCATGGGGCATTATGGTGACAGTGGTCCAGGAGCATTGTGATGAAAGTGTTCATGGAGCAACGCGATTATCGGGAAAATGGAGCATTGTGAATACAAAGGCCATGGAGCATTGAGATAACAGAGTTCATGGAGCATTGTGATGAATGTGGTCATGGATCACTGTGATGACAAGTGTCCTGGAACCTAGTGATGACACGGTTCATACAGCCTTGAGATGACAAGGGCCAAGGCGAAATGTGATGACACGTGTCCTGGGGCATTGTGATGACATTGGTCATCTTGCATTGTGATGACGGTGGTCATGTAGAATTTTGAAATAAGGTATCATGGAGCACTGTGATGACAAAGGCCAAGGAACATTTTGAAGACAAGTGTCATTGAGCAATGGGATGACACGGGAATGGAGTATTATGATGACAAGTGTTCTGGAGCATTGTGATGACAAGGGCATGGAGCATGGTGATTACAGGGGCCATGGAGCATTGTGATGACAACGGCATGGAGCATTGTGATGACACGGACATGGAGCATTGTAATGATAGGCTATCTGGAGCATTGTGATGAAAAGGGGATGGAGCATTTTGATGACAGGGTCCAAGGAGAATTGTGCTGACAATGGCATGGAGCATTGTGATGAAAAGGGTACTGGAGCACTGTGAGGAAAGCAGTCATGGATCATTGTGATGACAGGGGTCATGGAGCTTTGTGATGACAAGGGTCATGGAGCATTGTGATGACACGGTCAAGGAACATTGTGATGACAAGAATTCTGGAGCATTGTGATGAAAGGGCATGGAGCATTGTGATCAAAGGTGACAAGGAGCATTGTGATGATATGCGCAGAGATCTTTGTGATGCCAGGGGACATGGAGCTTTTTGGTAAGAGAGGCCTTGGAGATTTGTGATGGCAGGTGTCATGGGGCATTGTGATGACAGTGGTCTTGGAGCATTGTGATGAATGTTGTCATGGAGCACTGTGATTACAGGGGCCATGGAGCACTGTGAATACAAAGGCTATGGAGCATTGAGATGTCAGGGTTCATGGAGCATTGTGATGGAAGTGATCATGGATCATTGTGATGACAAGTGTCCTGGAACCTTGTGATGGCACGGTTCATGGAGCATTGTGATGTCAAGGACCATGGCGAATTGTGATGACATATGTCATAGGGCATTGTGATGACAGTGGTCATCTAGAATTGTGATGAAAGGTATCATGGAGCACTGTGATGACAGGGGCCATGGAACATTGTGATGACAAAGGCCATGGAGCATTGTGATGACAAGTGTCATGGGGCATTTTGATGACATTGGCATGGAGCATTGTGATGACAGGGGCCATGGAACATTGTGATGACAAGTGTCATGGGGCATTTTGATGCCATTGGCATGGAGCATTATGATGACAAGAGTTCTGGAGCATTTTGATGACAAGGGCATGGAGCATTGTGATGACAGGGCCCATGGAGCATTGTGATGAAAAGGGCAGGGAACATTGTGATGACTGGGTTCATGGAGCATTGTGATGAAAGGGGCCATGGAGCATTGAGATGACAGGCGTCATGAGGCATGGTGATGACAGTGGTCATGGAGCATTGTGATGAAAGAGATCATGGAGCAATATGATAACAGGGGCCATGGAGCATTGTGATGACAGGTGTATTGGAGCATTGTGATGAAAGTCGTCATGGATCATCGTGATGACATGTGTCCTGGAACACTGTGATGACACGGTTCATCGAGTATTGTGATGACAAGGGTCATAGCGAATTGTGACGACAGGTGTCATGGGGCATTGTGATGACATTGATCATCTAGGAATTGTGATGAAAGGTGTCATGGAGCACTGTGATGACAGGGGGCATGAAGCATTGTTATGAAAATTGTCCTGGATTATTGTGATGACAGCAGTCATGGAGAATTGTGATGAAAGGGATTATGCAGCATTGTGTTGACAAGGCTATGGACTATTGTGATGACAATGGTCATGGAGAAATGTGATGAAAGTTTTCATGGAACATCGTGATGAAAATGCCTGGGAGCATGGTGACTATAAAGGCCATGGAGCATTGTGATGACAAGTGTCATGGAGCATTGTAATGAAAGGTTTCATTGTGCACTGTGATGACAAGGGGGATGGAGTATTGTGATGAAACTGGTCCTGGAGCATTGTGAAAACAAAAGCCATGGAGCTTTGTGATGACAGGCATCATGGAGCATTGTGAAGAAAGGGGCCATGGGGAATTGTAATGACAGAGAAATGTGAGGAAAATGGTCAGCGAGCGTTATGATTAAATTGGTCATTGAGAATTGTGATGAAAAGCGACATAGAGCATTGTGATGACAAAGGCCATGGAGAACTGTGATGACCAGGGTCATGTAGCATTGTGATGACACGGTCATGGAACATTGTGATGACAAGAATTCTGGAGCATTGTGATGACAAGGGCCATGGAGCATTGTGATGCCACGGTCATGGAACATTGTGATGACAAGAATTCTGGAGCATTGTGAGGAAACAGGCATGGAGCATTGTGATTATAGGGGACATGGAGCATTGTGATGACATGGGCAGGGAACACTGTGATGACAGGTGTTATGGAGCAATGTGATGACACGTGTCGTGGAGCATTGTGATGAGAGGGGCCTTGGAGAATTGTGATGACAGTGGTCATGGAGCATTGGGATGACATGGGCCATGGAGCATTGTGAAGACAAGATTCATGGAGCATTGTGATGACACGGGCATGAAGCATGGTGATGACAACAGACCTGGAGCATTGTGATGACAAGGGCATGGAGCATTGTGATGACAGGAGACATGGAGCATTGTCATGACATTGGCAGGGATCATTGTGATTCCAGGGATCATGGAGCATTGTGATGACAAGTGTCATGCAATATTGTGCTGACACAGATCATGGAGCATTTTGATGAGAGTGGCCTTGGAGCACAGTGATGAGAGACGTCATGGGGCATTATGGTGACAGTTGTCCAGGAGCATTGTGATGAAAGTGTTCATGGAGCAACGCGATTATCGAGAAAATGGAGCATTGAGATAACAGAGTTCATGGAGCATTGTGATGAATGTGGTCATGGATCACTGTGATGACAAGTGTCCTGGAATCTAGTGATGACACGGTTCATACAGCCTTGAGATGACAAGGGCCAAGGCGAAATGTGATGACACGTGTCCTGGGGCATTGTGATGACATTGGTCATCTTGCATTGTGATGACGGTGGTCATGTAGAATTTTGAAATAAGGTATCATGGAGCACTGTGATGACAAAGGCCAAGGAACATTTTGATGACAAGTGTCATTGAGCAATGGGATGACACGGGAAGGGAGTATTATGATGACAAGTGTTCTGGAGCATTGTGATGACAAGGGCATGGAGCATGGTGATTACAGGGGCCATGGAGCATTGTGATGACAACGGCATGCAGCATTGTGATGACACGGACATGGAGCATTGTAATGATAGGCTATCGGGAGCATTGTGATGAAAAGGGGATGGAGCATTTTGATGACAGGGTCCAAGGAGCATTGTGCTGACAATGGCATGGAGCATTGTGATGAAAAGGGTACTGGAGCACTGTGAGGAAAGCAGTCATGGATCATTGTGATGACAGGGGTCATGGAGCTTTGTGATGACAAGGGTCATGGAGCATTGTGATGACACGGTCAAGGAACATTGTGATGACAAGAATTCTGGAGCATTGTGATGAAAGGGCATGGAGCATTGTGATCAAAGGTGACAAGGAGCATTGTGATGATATGGGCAGAGATCTTTGTGATGCCAGGGGACATGGAGCTTTTTGGTAAGAGAGGCCTTGGAGATTTGTGATGGCAGGCGTCATGGGGCATTGTGATGACAGTGGTCTTGGAGCATTGTGATGAATGTTGTCATGGAGCACTGTGATTACAGGGGCTATGGAGCACTGTGAATACAAAGGCTATGGAGCATTGAGATGTCAGGGTTCATGGAGCATTGTGATGGAAGTGATCATGGATCATTGTGATGACAAGTGTCCTGGAACCTGGTGATGTCACGGTTCATGGAGCATTGTGATGTCAAGGACCATGGCGAATTGTGATGACATCTGTCATGGGGCATTGTGATGACAGTGGTCATCGAGAATTGTGATGAAAGGTATCATGGAGCACTGTGGTGACAGGGGCCATGGAACATTGTGATGACAAAGGCCATGGAGCATTGTGATGACAAGTGTCATGGGGCATTTTGATGACATTGGCATGGAGCATTGTGATGACAGGGGCCATGGATCATTGGGATGACAAGTGTCATGGGGCATTTTGATGCCATTGGCATGGAGCATTATGATGACAAGAGTTCAGGAGCATTTTGATGACAAGGGCATGGAGCATTGTGATGACAGGGCCCATGGAGCATTGTGATGAAAAGGGCAGGGAACATTGTGATGACTGGGTTCATGGAGCATTGTGATGAAAGGGGCCATGGAGCATTGAGATGACAGGCGTCATGAGGCATGGTGATGACAGTGGTCATGGAGCATTGTGATGAAAGAGATCATGGAGCAATATGATAACAGGGGCCATGGAGCATTGTGATGACAGGTGTATTGGAGCATCGTGATGACATGTGTCCAGGAACACTGTGATGACACGGTTCATCGAGTATTGTGATGACAAGGGTCATAGCGAATTGTGACGACAGGTGTCATGGGGCATTGTGATGACATTGATCATGTAGGAATTGTGATGAAAGGTGTCATGGATCACTGTGATGACTGGGGGCATGAAGCATTGTTATGAAAATTGTCCTGGATTATTGTGATGACAGCAGTCATGGAGAATTGTGATGAAAGGGATTATGCAGCATTGTGTTGACAAGGGTATGGACTATTGTGATGACAATGGTTATGGAGAAATGTGATGAAAGTTTTCATGGAACATCGTGATGAAAATGCCTGGCAGCATTGTGACTATAAAGGCCATGGAGCATTGTGATGACAAGTGTCATGGAGCTTTGTAATGAAAGGTTTCATTGTGCACTGTGATGACAAGGGGGATGGAGTATTGTGAGGAAACTGGTCCTGGAGCATTGTGAAAACAAAAGCCATGGAGCTTTGTGATGACAGGCATCATGGAGCACTGTGAAGAAAGGGGCCATGGGGAATTGTAATGACAATAGAGAAATGGGATGAAAATGGTCAGCGAGCGTTATGATTAAAGTGGTCATTGAGAATTGTGATGAAAAGCGACATAGAGCATTGTGATGACAAAGGCCATGGAGAACTGTGATGACCAGGGTCATGTAGCATTGTGATGACACGGTCATGGAACATTGTGATGACAAGAATTCTGGAGCATTGTGATGACAAGGGCCATGGAACATTGTGATGCCACCGTCATGGAACATTGTGATGACAAGAATTCTGGAGCATTGTGAGGAAACAGGCATGGAGCATTGTGATTATAGGGGACATGGAGCATTGTGATGACATGGGCAGGGAAGACTGTGATGACAGGTGTTATGGAGCAATGTGATGACAAGTGTCGTGGAGCATTGTGATGAGAGGGGCCTTGGAGAATTGTGATGACAGTGGTCATGGAGCATTGGGATGACATGAGCCATGGAGCATTGTGAAGACAAGATTCATGGAGCATTGTGATGACACGGGCATGAAGCATGGTGATGACAACAGACCTGGAGCATTGTGATGACAAGGGCATGGAGCATTGTGATGACAGGAGACTTGGAGCATTGTCATGACATTGGCAGGGATCATTGTGATTCCAGGGATCATGGAGCATTGTGATGACAAGTGTCATGCAATATTGTGCTGACACAGATCATGGAGCATTTTGATGAGAGTGGCCTTGGAGCACAGTGATGAGAGACGTCATGGGGCATTATGGTGACAGTGGTCCAGGAGCATTGTGATGAAAGTGTTCATGGAGCAACGCGATTATCGGGAAAATGGAGCATTGTGAATACAAAGGCCATGGAGCATTGAGATAACAGAGTTCATGGAGCATTGTGATGAATGTGGTCATGGATCACTGTGATGACAAGTGTCCTGGAACCTAGTGATGACACGGTTCATACAGCCTTGAGATGACAAGGGCCAAGGCGAAATGTGATGACACGTGTCCTGGGGCATTGTGATGACATTGGTCATCTTGCATTGTGATGACGGTGGTCATGTAGAATTTTGAAATAAGGTATCATGGAGCACTGTGATGACAAAGGCCAAGGAACATTTTGATGACAAGTGTCATTGAGCAATGGGATGACATGGGAATGGAGTATTATGATGACAAGTGTTCTGGAGCATTGTGATGACAAGGGCATGGAGCATGGTGATTACAGGGGCCATGGAGCATTGTGATGACAACGGCATGCAGCATTGTGATGACACGGACATGGAGCATTGTAATGATAGGCTATCTGGAGCATTGTGATGAAAAGGGGATGGAGCATTTTGATGACAGGGTCCAAGGAGAATTGTGCTGACAATGGCATGGAGCATTGTGATGAAAAGGGTACTGGAGCACTGTGAGGAAAGCAGTCATGGATCATTGTGATGACAGGGGTCATGGAGCTTTGTGATGACAAGGGTCATGGAGCATTGTGATGACACGGTCAAGGAACATTGTGATGACAAGAATTCTGGAGCATTGTGATGAAAGGGCATGGAGCATTGTGATCAAAGGTGACAAGGAGCATTGTGATGATATGGGCAGAGATCTTTGTGATGCCATGGGACATGGAGCTTTTTGGTAAGAGAGGCCTTGGAGATTTGTGATGGCAGGCGTCATGGGGCATTGTGATGACAGTGGTCTTGGAGCATTGTGATGAATGTTGTCATGGAGCACTGTGATTACAGGGGCCATGGAGCACTGTGAATACAAAGGCTATGGAGCATTGAGATGTCAGGGTTCATGGAGCATTGTGATGGAAGTGATCATGGATCATTGTGATGACAAGTGTCCTGGAACCTTGTGATGTCACGGTTCATGGAGCATTGTGATGTCAAGGACCATGGCGAATTGTGATGACATCTGTCATGGGGCATTGTGATGACAGTGGTCATCTAGAATTGTGATGAAAGGTATCATGGAGCACTGTGATGACAGGGGCCATGGAACATTGTGATGACAAAGGCCATGGAGCATTGTGATGACAAGTGTCATGGGGCATTTTGATGACATTGGCATGGAGCATTGTGATGACAGGGGCCATGGATCATTGTGATGACAAGTGTCATGGGGCATTTTGATGCCATTGGCATGGAGCATTATGATGACAAGAGTTCTGGAGCATTTTGATGACAAGGGCATGGAGCATTGTGATGACAGGGCCCATGGAGCATTGTGATGAAAAGGGCAGGGAACATTGTGATGACTGGGTTCATGGAGCATTGTAATGAAAGGGGCCATGGAGCATTGAGATGACAGGCGTCATGAGGCATGGTGATGACAGTGGTCATGGAGCATTGTGATGAAAGAGATCATGGAGCAATATGATAACAGGGGCCATGGAGCATCGTGATGACATGTGTCCTGGAACACTGTGATGACACGGTTCATCGAGTATTGTGATGACAAGGGTCATAGCGAATTGTGACGACAGGTGTCATGGGGCATTGTGATGACATTGATCATGTAGGAATTGTGATGAAAGGTGTCATGGAGCACTGTGATGACTGGGGGCATGAAGCATTGTTATGAAAATTGTCCTGGATTATTGTGATGACAGCAGTCATGGAGAATTGTGATGAAAGGGATTATGCAGCATTGTGTTGACAAGGGTATGGACTATTGTGATGACAATGGTCATGGAGAAATGTGATGAAAGTTTTCATGGAACATCGTGATGAAAATGCCTGTCAGCATTGTGACTATAAAGGCCATGGAGCATTGTGATGACAAGTGTCATGGAGCATTGTAATGAAAGGTTTCATTGTGCACTGTGATGACAAGGGGGATGGAGTATTGTGAGGAAACTGGTCCTGGAGCATTGTGAAAACAAAAGCCATGGAGCTTTGTGATGACAGGCATCATGGAGCATTGTGAAGAAAGGGGCCATGGGGAATTGTAATGACAATAGAGAAATGTGATGAAAATGGTCAGCGAGCGTTATGATTAAAGTGGTCATTGAGAATTGTGATGAAAAGCGACATAGAGCATTGTGATGACAAAGGCCATGGAGAACTGTGATGACCAGGGTCATGTAGCATTGTGATGACACGGTCATGGAACATTGTGATGACAAGAATTCTGGAGCATTGTGATGACAAGGGCCATGGAACATTGTGATGCCACCGTCATGGAACATTGTGATGACAAGAATTCTGGAGCATTGTGAGGAAACAGGCATGGAGCATTGTGATTATAGGGGACATGGAGCATTGTGATGACATGGGCAGGGAAGACTGTGATGACAGGTGTTATGGAGCAATGTGATGACAAGTGTCGTGGAGCATTGTGATGAGAGGGGCCTTGGAGAATTGTGATGACAGTGGTCATGGAGCATTGGGATGACATGGGCCATGGAGCATTGTGAAGACAAGATTCATGGAGCATTGTGATGACACGGGCATGAAGCATGGTGATGACAACAGACCTGGAGCATTGTGATGACAAGGGCATGGAGCATTGTGATGACAGGAGACATGGAGCATTGTCATGACATTGGCAGGGATCATTGTGATTCCAGGGATCATGGAGCATTGTGATGACAAGTGTCATGCAATATTGTGCTGACACAGATCATGGAGCATTTTGATGAGAGTGGCCTTGGAGCACAGTGATGAGAGACGTCATGGGGCATTATGGTGACAGTGGTCCAGGAGCATTGTGATGAAAGTGTTCATGGAGCAACGCGATTATCGGGAAAATGGAGCATTGTGAATACAAAGGCCATGGAGCATTGAGATAACAGAGTTCATGGAGCATTGTGATGAATGTGGTCATGGATCACTGTGATGACAAGTGTCCTGGAACCTAGTGATGACACGGTTCATACAGCCTTGAGATGACAAGGGCCAAGGCGAAATGTGATGACACGTGTCCTGGGGCATTGTGATGACATTGGTCATCTTGCATTGTGATGACGGTGGTCATGTAGAATTTTGAAATAAGGTATCATGGAGCACTGTGATGACAAAGGCCAAGGAACATTTTGATGACAAGTGTCATTGAGCAATGGGATGACACGGGAATGGAGTATTATGATGACAAGTGTTCTGGAGCATTGTGATGACAAGGGCATGGAGCATGGTGATTACAGGGGCCATGGAGCATTGTGATGACAACGGCATGGAGCATTGTGATGACACGGACATGGAGCATTGTAATGATAGGCTATCTGGAGCATTGTGATGAAAAGGGGATGGAGCATTTTGATGACAGGGTCCAAGGAGAATTGTGCTGACAATGGCATGGAGCATTGTGATGAAAAGGGTACTGGAGCACTGTGAGGAAAGCAGTCATGGATCATTGTGATGACAGGGGTCATGGAGCTTTGTGATGACAAGGGTCATGGAGCATTGTGATGACACGGTCAAGGAACATTGTGATGACAAGAATTCTGGAGCATTGTGATGAAAGGGCATGGAGCATTGTGATCAAAGGTGACAAGGAGCATTGTGATGATATGGGCAGAGATCTTTGTGATGCCAGGGGACATGGAGCTTTTTGGTAAGAGAGGCCTTGGAGATTTGTGATGGCAGGCGTCATGGGGCATTGTGATGACAGTGGTCTTGGAGCATTGTGATGAATGTTGTCATGGAGCACTGTGATTACAGGGGCCATGGAGCACTGTGAATACAAAGGCTATGGAGCATTGAGATGTCAGGGTTCATGGAGCATTGTGATGGAAGTGATCATGGATCATTGTGATGACAAGTGTCCTGGAACCTGGTGATGTCACGGTTCATGGAGCATTGTGATGTCAAGGACCATGGCGAATTGTGATGACATCTGTCATGGGGCATTGTGATGACAGTGGTCATCGAGAATTGTGATGAAAGGTATCATGGAGCACTGTGATGACAGGGGCCATGGAACATTGTGATGACAAAGGCCATGGAGCATTGTGATGACAAGTGTCATGGGGCATTTTGATGACATTGGCATGGAGCATTGTGATGACAGGGGCCATGGATCATTGTGATGACAAGTGTCATGGGGCATTTTGATGCCATTGGCATGGAGCATTATGATGACAAGAGTTCTGGAGCATTTTGATGACAAGGGCATGGAGCATTGTGATGACAGGGCCCATGGAGCATTGTGATGAAAAGGGCAGGGAACATTGTGATGACTGGGTTCATGGAGCATTGTGATGAAAGGGGCCATGGAGCATTGAGATGACAGGCGTCATGAGGCATGGTGATGACAGTGGTCATGGAGCATTGTGATGAAAGAGATCATGGAGCAATATGATAACAGGGGCCATGGAGCATTGTGATGACAGGTGTATTGGAGCATTGTGATGAAAGTCGTCATGGATCATCGTGATGACATGTGTCCTGGAACACTGTGATGACACGGTTCATCGAGTATTGTGATGACAAGGGTCATAGCGAATTGTGACGACAGGTGTCATGGGGCATTGTGATGACATTGATCATCTAGGAATTGTGATGAAAGGTGTCATGGAGCACTGTGATGACAGGGGGCATGAAGCATTGTTATGAAAATTGTCCTGGATTATTGTGATGACAGCAGTCATGGAGAATTGTGATGAAAGGGATTATGCAGCATTGTGTTGACAAGGCTATGGACTATTGTGATGACAATGGTCATGGAGAAATGTGATGAAAGTTTTCATGGAACATCGTGATGAAAATGCCTGGGAGCATGGTGACTATAAAGGCCATGGAGCATTGTGATGACAAGTGTCATGGAGCATTGTAATGAAAGGTTTCATTGTGCACTGTGATGACAAGGGGGATGGAGTATTGTGATGAAACTGGTCCTGGAGCATTGTGAAAACAAAAGCCATGGAGCTTTGTGATGACAGGCATCATGGAGCATTGTGAAGAAAGGGGCCATGGGGAATTGTAATGACAGAGAAATGTGAGGAAAATGGTCAGCGAGCGTTATGATTAAATTGGTCATTGAGAATTGTGATGAAAAGCGACATAGAGCATTGTGATGACAAAGGCCATGGAGAACTGTGATGACCAGGGTCATGTAGCATTGTGATGACACGGTCATGGAACATTGTGATGACAAGAATTCTGGAGCATTGTGATGACAAGGGCCATGGAGCATTGTGATGCCACGGTCATGGAACATTGTGATGACAAGAATTCTGGAGCATTGTGAGGAAACAGGCATGGAGCATTGTGATTATAGGGGACATGGAGCATTGTGATGACATGGGCAGGGAACACTGTGATGACAGGTGTTATGGAGCAATGTGATGACACGTGTCGTGGAGCATTGTGATGAGAGGGGCCTTGGAGAATTGTGATGACAGTGGTCATGGAGCATTGGGATGACATGGGCCATGGAGCATTGTGAAGACAAGATTCATGGAGCATTGTGATGACACGGGCATGAAGCATGGTGATGACAACAGACCTGGAGCATTGTGATGACAAGGGCATGGAGCATTGTGATGACAGGAGACATGGAGCATTGTCATGACATTGGCAGGGATCATTGTGATTCCAGGGATCATGGAGCATTGTGATGACAAGTGTCATGCAATATTGTGCTGACACAGATCATGGAGCATTTTGATGAGAGTGGCCTTGGAGCACAGTGATGAGAGACGTCATGGGGCATTATGGTGACAGTTGTCCAGGAGCATTGTGATGAAAGTGTTCATGGAGCAACGCGATTATCGAGAAAATGGAGCATTGAGATAACAGAGTTCATGGAGCATTGTGATGAATGTGGTCATGGATCACTGTGATGACAAGTGTCCTGGAATCTAGTGATGACACGGTTCATACAGCCTTGAGATGACAAGGGCCAAGGCGAAATGTGATGACACGTGTCCTGGGGCATTGTGATGACATTGGTCATCTTGCATTGTGATGACGGTGGTCATGTAGAATTTTGAAATAAGGTATCATGGAGCACTGTGATGACAAAGGCCAAGGAACATTTTGATGACAAGTGTCATTGAGCAATGGGATGACACGGGAAGGGAGTATTATGATGACAAGTGTTCTGGAGCATTGTGATGACAAGGGCATGGAGCATGGTGATTACAGGGGCCATGGAGCATTGTGATGACAACGGCATGCAGCATTGTGATGACACGGACATGGAGCATTGTAATGATAGGCTATCGGGAGCATTGTGATGAAAAGGGGATGGAGCATTTTGATGACAGGGTCCAAGGAGCATTGTGCTGACAATGGCATGGAGCATTGTGATGAAAAGGGTACTGGAGCACTGTGAGGAAAGCAGTCATGGATCATTGTGATGACAGGGGTCATGGAGCTTTGTGATGACAAGGGTCATGGAGCATTGTGATGACACGGTCAAGGAACATTGTGATGACAAGAATTCTGGAGCATTGTGATGAAAGGGCATGGAGCATTGTGATCAAAGGTGACAAGGAGCATTGTGATGATATGGGCAGAGATCTTTGTGATGCCAGGGGACATGGAGCTTTTTGGTAAGAGAGGCCTTGGAGATTTGTGATGGCAGGCGTCATGGGGCATTGTGATGACAGTGGTCTTGGAGCATTGTGATGAATGTTGTCATGGAGCACTGTGATTACAGGGGCTATGGAGCACTGTGAATACAAAGGCTATGGAGCATTGAGATGTCAGGGTTCATGGAGCATTGTGATGGAAGTGATCATGGATCATTGTGATGACAAGTGTCCTGGAACCTGGTGATGTCACGGTTCATGGAGCATTGTGATGTCAAGGACCATGGCGAATTGTGATGACATCTGTCATGGGGCATTGTGATGACAGTGGTCATCGAGAATTGTGATGAAAGGTATCATGGAGCACTGTGGTGACAGGGGCCATGGAACATTGTGATGACAAAGGCCATGGAGCATTGTGATGACAAGTGTCATGGGGCATTTTGATGACATTGGCATGGAGCATTGTGATGACAGGGGCCATGGATCATTGGGATGACAAGTGTCATGGGGCATTTTGATGCCATTGGCATGGAGCATTATGATGACAAGAGTTCAGGAGCATTTTGATGACAAGGGCATGGAGCATTGTGATGACAGGGCCCATGGAGCATTGTGATGAAAAGGGCAGGGAACATTGTGATGACTGGGTTCATGGAGCATTGTGATGAAAGGGGCCATGGAGCATTGAGATGACAGGCGTCATGAGGCATGGTGATGACAGTGGTCATGGAGCATTGTGATGAAAGAGATCATGGAGCAATATGATAACAGGGGCCATGGAGCATTGTGATGACAGGTGTATTGGAGCATCGTGATGACATGTGTCCAGGAACACTGTGATGACACGGTTCATCGAGTATTGTGATGACAAGGGTCATAGCGAATTGTGACGACAGGTGTCATGGGGCATTGTGATGACATTGATCATGTAGGAATTGTGATGAAAGGTGTCATGGATCACTGTGATGACTGGGGGCATGAAGCATTGTTATGAAAATTGTCCTGGATTATTGTGATGACAGCAGTCATGGAGAATTGTGATGAAAGGGATTATGCAGCATTGTGTTGACAAGGGTATGGACTATTGTGATGACAATGGTTATGGAGAAATGTGATGAAAGTTTTCATGGAACATCGTGATGAAAATGCCTGGCAGCATTGTGACTATAAAGGCCATGGAGCATTGTGATGACAAGTGTCATGGAGCTTTGTAATGAAAGGTTTCATTGTGCACTGTGATGACAAGGGGGATGGAGTATTGTGAGGAAACTGGTCCTGGAGCATTGTGAAAACAAAAGCCATGGAGCTTTGTGATGACAGGCATCATGGAGCACTGTGAAGAAAGGGGCCATGGGGAATTGTAATGACAATAGAGAAATGGGATGAAAATGGTCAGCGAGCGTTATGATTAAAGTGGTCATTGAGAATTGTGATGAAAAGCGACATAGAGCATTGTGATGACAAAGGCCATGGAGAACTGTGATGACCAGGGTCATGTAGCATTGTGATGACACGGTCATGGAACATTGTGATGACAAGAATTCTGGAGCATTGTGATGACAAGGGCCATGGAACATTGTGATGCCACCGTCATGGAACATTGTGATGACAAGAATTCTGGAGCATTGTGAGGAAACAGGCATGGAGCATTGTGATTATAGGGGACATGGAGCATTGTGATGACATGGGCAGGGAAGACTGTGATGACAGGTGTTATGGAGCAATGTGATGACAAGTGTCGTGGAGCATTGTGATGAGAGGGGCCTTGGAGAATTGTGATGACAGTGGTCATGGAGCATTGGGATGACATGAGCCATGGAGCATTGTGAAGACAAGATTCATGGAGCATTGTGATGACACGGGCATGAAGCATGGTGATGACAACAGACCTGGAGCATTGTGATGACAAGGGCATGGAGCATTGTGATGACAGGAGACATGGAGCATTGTCATGACATTGGCAGGGATCATTGTGATTCCAGGGATCATGGAGCATTGTGATGACAAGTGTCATGCAATATTGTGCTGACACAGATCATGGAGCATTTTGATGAGAGTGGCCTTGGAGCACAGTGATGAGAGACGTCATGGGGCATTATGGTGACAGTGGTCCAGGAGCATTGTGATGAAAGTGTTCATGGAGCAACGCGATTATCGGGAAAATGGAGCATTGTGAATACAAAGGCCATGGAGCATTGAGATAACAGAGTTCATGGAGCATTGTGATGAATGTGGTCATGGATCACTGTGATGACAAGTGTCCTGGAACCTAGTGATGACACGGTTCATACAGCCTTGAGATGACAAGGGCCAAGGCGAAATGTGATGACACGTGTCCTGGGGCATTGTGATGACATTGGTCATCTTGCATTGTGATGACGGTGGTCATGTAGAATTTTGAAATAAGGTATCATGGAGCACTGTGATGACAAAGGCCAAGGAACATTTTGATGACAAGTGTCATTGAGCAATGGGATGACATGGGAATGGAGTATTATGATGACAAGTGTTCTGGAGCATTGTGATGACAAGGGCATGGAGCATGGTGATTACAGGGGCCATGGAGCATTGTGATGACAACGGCATGCAGCATTGTGATGACACGGACATGGAGCATTGTAATGATAGGCTATCTGGAGCATTGTGATGAAAAGGGGATGGAGCATTTTGATGACAGGGTCCAAGGAGAATTGTGCTGACAATGGCATGGAGCATTGTGATGAAAAGGGTACTGGAGCACTGTGAGGAAAGCAGTCATGGATCATTGTGATGACAGGGGTCATGGAGCTTTGTGATGACAAGGGTCATGGAGCATTGTGATGACACGGTCAAGGAACATTGTGATGACAAGAATTCTGGAGCATTGTGATGAAAGGGCATGGAGCATTGTGATCAAAGGTGACAAGGAGCATTGTGATGATATGGGCAGAGATCTTTGTGATGCCATGGGACATGGAGCTTTTTGGTAAGAGAGGCCTTGGAGATTTGTGATGGCAGGCGTCATGGGGCATTGTGATGACAGTGGTCTTGGAGCATTGTGATGAATGTTGTCATGGAGCACTGTGATTACAGGGGCCATGGAGCACTGTGAATACAAAGGCTATGGAGCATTGAGATGTCAGGGTTCATGGAGCATTGTGATGGAAGTGATCATGGATCATTGTGATGACAAGTGTCCTGGAACCTTGTGATGTCACGGTTCATGGAGCATTGTGATGTCAAGGACCATGGCGAATTGTGATGACATCTGTCATGGGGCATTGTGATGACAGTGGTCATCTAGAATTGTGATGAAAGGTATCATGGAGCACTGTGATGACAGGGGCCATGGAACATTGTGATGACAAAGGCCATGGAGCATTGTGATGACAAGTGTCATGGGGCATTTTGATGACATTGGCATGGAGCATTGTGATGACAGGGGCCATGGATCATTGTGATGACAAGTGTCATGGGGCATTTTGATGCCATTGGCATGGAGCATTATGATGACAAGAGTTCTGGAGCATTTTGATGACAAGGGCATGGAGCATTGTGATGACAGGGCCCATGGAGCATTGTGATGAAAAGGGCAGGGAACATTGTGATGACTGGGTTCATGGAGCATTGTAATGAAAGGGGCCATGGAGCATTGAGATGACAGGCGTCATGAGGCATGGTGATGACAGTGGTCATGGAGCATTGTGATGAAAGAGATCATGGAGCAATATGATAACAGGGGCCATGGAGCATCGTGATGACATGTGTCCTGGAACACTGTGATGACACGGTTCATCGAGTATTGTGATGACAAGGGTCATAGCGAATTGTGACGACAGGTGTCATGGGGCATTGTGATGACATTGATCATGTAGGAATTGTGATGAAAGGTGTCATGGAGCACTGTGATGACTGGGGGCATGAAGCATTGTTATGAAAATTGTCCTGGATTATTGTGATGACAGCAGTCATGGAGAATTGTGATGAAAGGGATTATGCAGCATTGTGTTGACAAGGGTATGGACTATTGTGATGACAATGGTCATGGAGAAATGTGATGAAAGTTTTCATGGAACATCGTGATGAAAATGCCTGTCAGCATTGTGACTATAAAGGCCATGGAGCATTGTGATGACAAGTGTCATGGAGCATTGTAATGAAAGGTTTCATTGTGCACTGTGATGACAAGGGGGATGGAGTATTGTGAGGAAACTGGTCCTGGAGCATTGTGAAAACAAAAGCCATGGAGCTTTGTGATGACAGGCATCATGGAGCATTGTGAAGAAAGGGGCCATGGGGAATTGTAATGACAATAGAGAAATGTGATGAAAATGGTCAGCGAGCGTTATGATTAAAGTGGTCATTGAGAATTGTGATGAAAAGCGACATAGAGCATTGTGATGACAAAGGCCATGGAGAACTGTGATGACCAGGGTCATGTAGCATTGTGATGACACGGTCATGGAACATTGTGATGACAAGAATTCTGGAGCATTGTGATGACAAGGGCCATGGAACATTGTGATGCCACCGTCATGGAACATTGTGATGACAAGAATTCTGGAGCATTGTGAGGAAACAGGCATGGAGCATTGTGATTATAGGGGACATGGAGCATTGTGATGACATGGGCAGGGAAGACTGTGATGACAGGTGTTATGGAGCAATGTGATGACAAGTGTCGTGGAGCATTGTGATGAGAGGGGCCTTGGAGAATTGTGATGACAGTGGTCATGGAGCATTGGGATGACATGGGCCATGGAGCATTGTGAAGACAAGATTCATGGAGCATTGTGATGACACGGGCATGAAGCATGGTGATGACAACAGACCTGGAGCATTGTGATGACAAGGGCATGGAGCATTGTGATGACAGGAGACATGGAGCATTGTCATGACATTGGCAGGGATCATTGTGATTCCAGGGATCATGGAGCATTGTGATGACAAGTGTCATGCAATATTGTGCTGACACAGATCATGGAGCATTTTGATGAGAGTGGCCTTGGAGCACAGTGATGAGAGACGTCATGGGGCATTATGGTGACAGTGGTCCAGGAGCATTGTGATGAAAGTGTTCATGGAGCAACGCGATTATCGGGAAAATGGAGCATTGTGAATACAAAGGCCATGGAGCATTGAGATAACAGAGTTCATGGAGCATTGTGATGAATGTGGTCATGGATCACTGTGATGACAAGTGTCCTGGAACCTAGTGATGACACGGTTCATACAGCCTTGAGATGACAAGGGCCAAGGCGAAATGTGATGACACGTGTCCTGGGGCATTGTGATGACATTGGTCATCTTGCATTGTGATGACGGTGGTCATGTAGAATTTTGAAATAAGGTATCATGGAGCACTGTGATGACAAAGGCCAAGGAACATTTTGATGACAAGTGTCATTGAGCAATGGGATGACACGGGAATGGAGTATTATGATGACAAGTGTTCTGGAGCATTGTGATGACAAGGGCATGGAGCATGGTGATTACAGGGGCCATGGAGCATTGTGATGACAACGGCATGGAGCATTGTGATGACACGGACATGGAGCATTGTAATGATAGGCTATCTGGAGCATTGTGATGAAAAGGGGATGGAGCATTTTGATGACAGGGTCCAAGGAGAATTGTGCTGACAATGGCATGGAGCATTGTGATGAAAAGGGTACTGGAGCACTGTGAGGAAAGCAGTCATGGATCATTGTGATGACAGGGGTCATGGAGCTTTGTGATGACAAGGGTCATGGAGCATTGTGATGACACGGTCAAGGAACATTGTGATGACAAGAATTCTGGAGCATTGTGATGAAAGGGCATGGAGCATTGTGATCAAAGGTGACAAGGAGCATTGTGATGATATGGGCAGAGATCTTTGTGATGCCAGGGGACATGGAGCTTTTTGGTAAGAGAGGCCTTGGAGATTTGTGATGGCAGGCGTCATGGGGCATTGTGATGACAGTGGTCTTGGAGCATTGTGATGAATGTTGTCATGGAGCACTGTGATTACAGGGGCCATGGAGCACTGTGAATACAAAGGCTATGGAGCATTGAGATGTCAGGGTTCATGGAGCATTGTGATGGAAGTGATCATGGATCATTGTGATGACAAGTGTCCTGGAACCTGGTGATGTCACGGTTCATGGAGCATTGTGATGTCAAGGACCATGGCGAATTGTGATGACATCTGTCATGGGGCATTGTGATGACAGTGGTCATCGAGAATTGTGATGAAAGGTATCATGGAGCACTGTGATGACAGGGGCCATGGAACATTGTGATGACAAAGGCCATGGAGCATTGTGATGACAAGTGTCATGGGGCATTTTGATGACATTGGCATGGAGCATTGTGATGACAGGGGCCATGGATCATTGTGATGACAAGTGTCATGGGGCATTTTGATGCCATTGGCATGGAGCATTATGATGACAAGAGTTCTGGAGCATTTTGATGACAAGGGCATGGAGCATTGTGATGACAGGGCCCATGGAGCATTGTGATGAAAAGGGCAGGGAACATTGTGATGACTGGGTTCATGGAGCATTGTGATGAAAGGGGCCATGGAGCATTGAGATGACAGGCGTCATGAGGCATGGTGATGACAGTGGTCATGGAGCATTGTGATGAAAGAGATCATGGAGCAATATGATAACAGGGGCCATGGAGCATCGTGATGACATGTGTCCTGGAACACTGTGATGACACGGTTCATCGAGTATTGTGATGACAAGGGTCATAGCGAATTGTGACGACAGGTGTCATGGGGCATTGTGATGACATTGATCATGTAGGAATTGGGATGAAAGGTGTCATGGAGCACTGTGATGACTGGGGGCATGAAGCATTGTTATGAAAATTGTCCTGGATTATTGTGATGACAGCAGTCATGGAGAATTGTGATGAAAGGGATTATGCAGCATTGTGTTGACAAGGGTATGGACTATTGTGATGACAATGGTCATGGAGAAATGTGATGAAAGTTTTCATGGAACATCGTGATGAATATGCCTGGCAGCATTGTGACTATAAAGGCCATGGAGCATTGTGATGACAAGTGTCATGGAGCATTGTAATGAAAGGTTTCATTGTGCACTGTGATGACAAGGGGGATGGAGTATTGTGATGAAACTGGTCCTGGAGCATTGTGAAAACAAAAGCCATGGAGCTTTGTGATGACAGGCATCATGGAGCATTGTGAAGAAAGGGGCCATGGGGAATTGTAATGACAATAGAGAAATGTGATGAAAATGGTCAGCGAGCGTTATGATTAAAGTGGTCATTGAGAATTGTGATGTAAAGCGACATAGAGCATTGTGATGACAAAGGCCATGGAGAACTGTGATGACCAGGGTCATGTAGCATTGTGATGACACCGTCATGGAACATTGTGATGACAAGAATTCTGGAGCATTGTGATGACAAGGGCCATGGAGCATTGTGATGCCACGGTCATGGAACATTGTGATGACAAGAATTCTGGAGCACTGTGAGGAAACATGCATGGAGCATTGTGATTATAGGGGACAAGGAGCATTGTGATGACATGGGCAGGGAAGACTGTGATGACAGGTGTTATGGAGCAATGTGATGACAAGTGTCGAGGAGCATTGTGATGAGAGGGGCCTTGGAGAATTGTGATGACAGTGGTCATGGAGCATTGTGAAGACAAGAATCATGGAGCATTGTGATGACACGGGCATGAAGCATGGTGATGACAACAGACCTGGAGCATTGTGATGACAAGGGCATGGAGCATTGTGATGACAGGAGACATGGAGCATTGTCATGACATTGGCAGGGATCATTGTGATTCCAGGGATCATGGAGCATTGTGATGACAAGTGTCATGCAATATTGTGCTGACACAGATCATGGAGCATTTTGATGAGAGTGGCCTTGGAGCACAGTGATGAGAGACGTCATGGGGCATTATGGTGACAGTGGTCCAGGAGCATTGTCATGAAAGTGTTCATGGAGCAACGCGATTATCGGGAAAATGGAGCATTGTGAATACAAAGGCCATGGAGCATTGAGATAACAGAGTTCATGGAGCATTGTGATGAAAGTGGTCATGGATCACTGTGATGACAAGTGTCCTGGAACCTAGTGATGACATGGTTCATACAGCCTTGAGATGACAAGGGCCAAGGCGAAATGTGATGACACGTGTCCTGGGGCATTGTGATGACATTGGTCATCTTGCATTGTGATGACGGTGGTCATGTAGAAATTTGAAATAAGGTATCATGGAGCACTGTGATGACAAAGGCCAAGGAACATTTTGATGACATGTGTCATTGAGCAATGGGATGACACGGGAATGGAGTATTATGATGACAAGTGTTCTGGAGCATTGTGATGACAAGGGCATGGAGCATGGTGATTACAGGGGCCATGGACCATTGTGATGACAACGGCATGGAGCATTGTGATGACACGGACATGGAGCATTGTAAAGATAGGCTATTGGGAGCATTGTGATGAAAAGGGGATGGAGCTTTTTGATGACAGGGTCCAAGGAGAATTGTGCTGACAATGGCATGGAGCATTGTGATGAAAAGGGTACTGGAGCACTGTGAGGAAAGCAGTCATGGATCATTGTGATGACAGGGGTCATGGAGCTTTGTGATGACAAGGGTCATGGAGCATTGTGATGACACGGTCAAGGAACATTGTGATGACAAGAATTCTGGAGCATTGTGATGAAAGGGCATGGAGCATTGTGATCAAAGGTGACAAGGAGCATTGTGATGATATGGGCAGAGATCTTTGTGATGCCAGGGGACATGGAGCTTTTTGGTAAGAGAGGCCTTGGAGATTTGATATGGCAGGGGTCATGGGGCATTGTGATGACAGTGGTCTTGGAGCATTGTGATGAATGTTGTCATGGAGCACTGTGATTACAGGGGCCATGGAGCACTGTGAATACAAAGGCTATGGAGCATTGAGATGTCAGGGTTCATGGAGCATTGTGATGGAAGTGATCATGGATCATTGTGATGACAAGTGTCCTGGAACCTTGTGATGTCACGGTTCATGGAGCATTGTGATGTCAAGGACCATGGCGAATTGTGATGACATCTGTCATGGGGCATTGTGATGACAGTGGTCATCTAGAATTGTGATGAAAGGTATCATGGAGCACTGTGATGACAGGGGCCATGGAACATTGTGATGACAAAGGCCATGGAGCATTGTGATGACAAGTGTCATGGGGCATTTTGATGACATTGGCATGGAGCATTATGATGACAAGAGTTCTGGAGCATTTTGATGACAAGGGCATGGAGCATTGTGATGACAGGGCCCATGGAGCATTGTGATGAAAAGGGCAGGGAACATTGTGATGACTGGGTTCATGGAGCATTGTGATGAAAGGGGCCATGGAGCATTGAGATGACAGGCGTCATGAGGCATGGTGATGACAGTGGTCATGGAGCATTGTGATGAAAGAGATCATGGAGCAATATGATAACAGGGGCCATGGAGCATTGTGATGACAGGTGTATTGGAGCATTGTGATGAAAGTCGTCATGGATCATCGTGATGACATGTGTCCTGGAACACTGTGATGACACGGTTCATCGAGTATTGTGATGACAAGGGTCATAGCGAATTGTGACGACAGGTGTCATGGGGCATTGTGATGACATTGATCATCTAGGAATTGTGATGAAAGGTGTCATGGAGCACTGTGATGAGAGGGGGCATGAAGCATTGTTATGAAAATTGTCCTGGATTATTGTGATGACAGCAGTCATGGAGAATTGTGATGAAAGGGATTATCTAGCATTGTGTTGACAAGGCTATGGACTATTGTGATGACAATGGTCATGGAGAAATGTGATGAAAGTTTTCATGGAACATCGTGATGAAAATGCCTGGGAGCATTGTGACTATAAAGGCCATGGAGCATTGTGATGACAAGTGTCATGGAGCATTGTAATGAAAGGTTTCATTGTGCACTGTGATGACAAGGGGGATGGAGTATTGTGATGAAACTGGTCCTGGAGCATTGTGAAAACAAAAGCCATGGAGCTTTGTGATGACAGGCATCATGGAGCATTGTGAAGAAAGGGGCCATGGGGAATTGTAATGACAGAGAAATGTGAGGAAAATGGTCAGCGAGCGTTATGATTAAATTGGTCATTGAGAATTGTGATGAAAAGCGACATAGAGCATTGTGATGACAAAGGTCATGGAGAACTGTGATGACCAGGGTCATGTAGCATTGTGATGACACGGTCATGGAACATTGTGATGACAAGAATTCTGGAGCATTGTGATGACAAGGGCCATGGAGCATTGTGATGCCACCGTCATGGAACATTGTGATGACAAGAATTCTGGAGCATTGTGAGGAAACAGGCATGGAGCATTGTGATTATAGGGGACATGGAGCATTGTGATGACATGCGCAGGGAAGACTGTGATGACAGGTGTTATTGAGCAATGTGATGACAAGTGTCGTGGAGCATTGTGATGAGAGGGGCCTTGGAGAATTGTGATGACAGTGGTCATGGAGCATTGGGATGACATGGGCCATGGAGCATTGTGAAGACAAGATTCATGGAGCATTGTGATGACACGGGCATGAAGCATGGTGATGACAACAGACCTGGAGCATTGTGATGACAAGGGCATGGAGCATTGTGATGACAGGAGACATGGAGCATTGTCATGACATTGGCAGGGATCATTGTGATTCCAGGGATCATGGAGCATTGTGATGACAAGTGTCATGCAATATTGTGCTGACACAGATCATGGAGCATTTTGATGAGAGTGGCGTTGGAGCACAGTGATGAGAGACGTCATGGGGCATTATGGTGACAGTGGTCCAGGAGCATTGTCATGAAAGTGTTCATGGAGCAACGCGATTATCGGGAAAATGGAGCATTGTGAATACAAAGGCCATGGAGCATTGAGATAACAGAGTTCATGGAGCATTGTGATGAAAGTGGTCATGGATCACTGTGATGACAAGTGTCCTGGAACCTAGTGATGACATGGTTCATACAGCCTTGAGATGACAAGGGCCAAGGCGAAATGTGATGACACGTGTCCTGGGGCATTGTGATGACATTGGTCATCTTGCATTGTGATGACGGTGGTCATGTAGAATTTTGAAATAAGGTATCATGGAGCACTGTGATGACAAAGGCCAAGGAACATTTTGATGACATGTGTCATTGAGCAATGGGATGACACGGGAATGGAGTATTATGATGACAAGTGTTCTGGAGCATTGTGATGACAAGGGCATGGAGCATGGTGATTACAGGGGCCATGGAGCATTGTGATGACAACGGCATGGAGCATTGTGATGACACGGACATGGAGCATTGTAAAGATAGGCTATCGGGAGCATTGTGATGAAAAGGGGATGGAGCATTTTGATGACAGGGTCCAAGGAGAATTGTGCTGACAATGGCATGGAGCATTGTGATGAAAAGGGTACTGGAGCACTGTGAGGAAAGCAGTCATGGATCATTGTGATGACAGGGGTCATGGAGCTTTGTGATGACAAGGGTCATGGAGCATTGTGATGACACGGTCAAGGAACATTGTGATGAGAAGAATTCTGGAGCATTGTGATGAAAGGGCATGGAGCATTGTGATCAAAGGTGACAAGGAGCATTGTGATGATATGGGCAGAGATCTTTGTGATGCCAGGGGACATGGAGCTTTTTGGTAAGAGAGGCCTTGGAGATTTGTGATGGCAGGTGTCATGGGGCATTGTGATGACAGTGGTCTTGGAGCATTGTGATGAATGTTGTCATGGAGCACTGTGATTACAGGGGCCATGGAGCACTGTGAATACAAAGGCTATGGAGCATTGAGATGTCAGGGTTCATGGAGCATTGTGATGGAAGTGATCATGGATCATTGTGATGACAAGTGTCCTGGAACCTTGTGATGTCACGGTTCATGGAGCATTGTGATGTCAAGGACCATGGCGAATTGTGATGACATCTGTCATGGGGCATTGTGATGACAGTGGTCATCTAGAATTGTGATGAAAGGTATCATGGAGCACTGTGATGACAGGGGCCATGGAACATTGTGATGACAAAGGCCATGGAGCATTGTGATGACAAGTGTCATGGGGCATTTTGATGACATTGGCATGGAGCATTGTGATGACAGGGGCCATGGATCATTGTGATGACAAGTGTCATGGGGCATTTTGATGCCATTGGCATGGAGCATTATGATGACAAGAGTTCTGGAGCATTTTGATGACAAGGGCATGGAGCATTGTGATGACAGGGCCCATGGAGCATTGTGATGAAAAGGGCAGGGAACATTGTGATGACTGGGTTCATGGAGCATTGTGATGAAAGGGGCCATGGAGCATTGAGATGACAGGCGTCATGAGGCATGGTGATGACAGTGGTCATGGAGCATTGTGATGAAAGAGATCATGGAGCAATATGATAACAGGGGCCATGGAGCATCGTGATGACATGTGTCCTGGAACACTGTGATGACACGGTTCATCGAGTATTGTGATGACAAGGGTCATAGCGAATTGTGACGACAGGTGTCATGGGGCATTGTGATGACATTGATCATGTAGGAATTGTGATGAAAGGTGTCATGGAGCACTGTGATGACTGGGGGCATGAAGCATTGTTATGAATATTGTCCTGGATTATTGTGATGACAGCAGTCATGGAGAATTGTGATGAAAGGGATTATGCAGCATTGTGTTGACAAGGGTATGGACTATTGTGATGACAATGGTCATGGAGAAATGTGATGAAAGTTTTCATGGAACATCGTGATGAAAATGCCTGTCAGCATTGTGACTATAAAGGCCATGGAGCATTGTGATGACAAGTGTCATGGAGCATTGTAATGAAAGGTTTCATTGTGCACTGTGATGACAAGGGGGATGGAGTATTGTGAGGAAACTGGTCCTGGAGCATTGTGAAAACAAAAGCCATGGAGCTTTGTGATGACAGGCATCATGGAGCATTGTGAAGAAAGGGGCCATGGGGAATTGTAATGACAATAGAGAAATGTGATGAAAATGGTCAGCGAGCGTTATGATTAAAGTGGTCATTGAGAATTGTGATGAAAAGCGACATAGAGCATTGTGATGACAAAGGCCATGGAGAACTGTGATGACCAGGGTCATGTAGCATTGTGATGACACGGTCATGGAACATTGTGATGACAAGAATTCTGGAGCATTGTGATGACAAGGGCCATGGAACATTGTGATGCCACCGTCATGGAACATTGTGATGACAAGAATTCTGGAGCATTGTGAGGAAACAGGCATGGAGCATTGTGATTATAGGGGACATGGAGCATTGTGATGACATGGGCAGGGAAGACTGTGATGACAGGTGTTATGGAGCAATGTGATGACAAGTGTCGTGGAGCATTGTGATGAGAGGGGCCTTGGAGAATTGTGATGACAGTGGTCATGGAGCATTGGGATGACATGGGCCATGGAGCATTGTGAAGACAAGATTCATGGAGCATTGTGATGACACGGGCATGAAGCATGGTGATGACAACAGACCTGGAGCATTGTGATGACAAGGGCATGGAGCATTGTGATGACAGGAGACATGGAGCATTGTCATGACATTGGCAGGGATCATTGTGATTCCAGGGATCATGGAGCATTGTGATGACAAGTGTCATGCAATATTGTGCTGACACAGATCATGGAGCATTTTGATGAGAGTGGCCTTGGAGCACAGTGATGAGAGACGTCATGGGGCATTATGGTGACAGTGGTCCAGGAGCATTGTGATGAAAGTGTTCATGGAGCAACGCGATTATCGGGAAAATGGAGCATTGTGAATACAAAGGCCATGGAGCATTGAGATAACAGAGTTCATGGAGCATTGTGATGAATGTGGTCATGGATCACTGTGATGACAAGTGTCCTGGAACCTAGTGATGACACGGTTCATACAGCCTTGAGATGACAAGGGCCAAGGCGAAATGTGATGACACGTGTCCTGGGGCATTGTGATGACATTGGTCATCTTGCATTGTGATGACGGTGGTCATGTAGAATTTTGAAATAAGGTATCATGGAGCACTGTGATGACAAAGGCCAAGGAACATTTTGATGACAAGTGTCATTGAGCAATGGGATGACACGGGAATGGAGTATTATGATGACAAGTGTTCTGGAGCATTGTGATGACAAGGGCATGGAGCATGGTGATTACAGGGGCCATGGAGCATTGTGATGACAACGGCATGGAGCATTGTGATGACACGGACATGGAGCATTGTAATGATAGGCTATCTGGAGCATTGTGATGAAAAGGGGATGGAGCATTTTGATGACAGGGTCCAAGGAGAATTGTGCTGACAATGGCATGGAGCATTGTGATGAAAAGGGTACTGGAGCACTGTGAGGAAAGCAGTCATGGATCATTGTGATGACAGGGGTCATGGAGCTTTGTGATGACAAGGGTCATGGAGCATTGTGATGACACGGTCAAGGAACATTGTGATGACAAGAATTCTGGAGCATTGTGATGAAAGGGCATGGAGCATTGTGATCAAAGGTGACAAGGAGCATTGTGATGATATGGGCAGAGATCTTTGTGATGCCAGGGGACATGGAGCTTTTTGGTAAGAGAGGCCTTGGAGATTTGTGATGGCAGGCGTCATGGGGCATTGTGATGACAGTGGTCTTGGAGCATTGTGATGAATGTTGTCATGGAGCACTGTGATTACAGGGGCCATGGAGCACTGTGAATACAAAGGCTATGGAGCATTGAGATGTCAGGGTTCATGGAGCATTGTGATGGAAGTGATCATGGATCATTGTGATGACAAGTGTCCTGGAACCTTGTGATGTCACGGTTCATGGAGCATTGTGATGTCAAGGACCATGGCGAATTGTGATGACATCTGTCATGGGGCATTGTGATGACAGTGGTCATCGAGAATTGTGATGAAAGGTATCATGGAGCACTGTGATGACAGGGGCCATGGAACATTGTGATGACAAAGGCCATGGAGCATTGTGATGACAAGTGTCATGGGGCATTTTGATGACATTGGCATGGAGCATTGTGATGACAGGGGCCATGGATCATTGTGATGACAAGTGTCATGGGGCATTTTGATGCCATTGGCATGGAGCATTATGATGACAAGAGTTCTGGAGCATTTTGATGACAAGGGCATGGAGCATTGTGATGACAGGGCCCATGGAGCATTGTGATGAAAAGGGCAGGGAACATTGTGATGACTGGGTTCATGGAGCATTGTGATGAAAGGGGCCATGGAGCATTGAGATGACAGGCGTCATGAGGCATGGTGATGACAGTGGTCATGGAGCATTGTGATGAAAGAGATCATGGAGCAATATGATAACAGGGGCCATGGAGCATCGTGATGACATGTGTCCTGGAACACTGTGATGACACGGTTCATCGAGTATTGTGATGACAAGGGTCATAGCGAATTGTGACGACAGGTGTCATGGGGCATTGTGATGACATTGATCATGTAGGAATTGTGATGAAAGGTGTCATGGAGCACTGTGATGACTGGGGGCATGAAGCATTGTTATGAAAATTGTCCTGGATTATTGTGATGACAGCAGTCATGGAGAATTGTGATGAAAGGGATTATGCAGCATTGTGTTGACAAGGGTATGGACTATTGTGATGACAATGGTCATGGAGAAATGTGATGAAAGTTTTCATGGAACATCGTGATGAAAATGCCTGGCAGCATTGTGACTATAAAGGCCATGGAGCATTGTGATGACAAGTGTCATGGAGCATTGTAATGAAAGGTTTCATTGTGCACTGTGATGACAAGGGGGATGGAGTATTGTGATGAAACTGGTCCTGGAGCATTGTGAAAACAAAAGCCATGGAGCTTTGTGATGACAGGCATCATGGAGCATTGTGAAGAAAGGGGCCATGGGGAATTGTAATGACAATAGAGAAATGTGATGAAAATGGTCAGCGAGCGTTATGATTAAAGTGGTCATTGAGAATTGTGATGAAAAGCGACATAGAGCATTGTGATGACAAAGGCCATGGAGAACTGTGATGACCAGGGTCATGTAGCATTGTGATGACACCGTCATGGAACATTGTGATGACAAGAATTCTGGAGCATTGTGATGACAAGGGCCATGGAGCATTGTGATGCCACGGTCATGGAACATTGTGATGACAAGAATTCTGGAGCACTGTGAGGAAACATGCATGGAGCATTGTGATTATAGGGGACAAGGAGCATTGTGATGACATGGGCAGGGAAGACTGTGATGACAGGTGTTATGGAGCAATGTGATGACAAGTGTCGAGGAGCATTGTGATGAGAGGGGCCTTGGAGAATTGTGATGACAGTGGTCATGGAGCATTGTGAAGACAAGAATCATGGAGCATTGTGATGACACGGGCATGAAGCATGGTGATGACAACAGACCTGGAGCATTGTGATGACAAGGGCATGGAGCATTGTGATGACAGGAGACATGGAGCATTGTCATGACATTGGCAGGGATCATTGTGATTCCAGGGATCATGGAGCATTGTGATGACAAGTGTCATGCAATATTGTGCTGACACAGATCATGGAGCATTTTGATGAGAGTGGCCTTGGAGCACAGTGATGAGAGACGTCATGGGGCATTATGGTGACAGTGGTCCAGGAGCATTGTCATGAAAGTGTTCATGGAGCAACGCGATTATCGGGAAAATGGAGCATTGTGAATACAAAGGCCATGGAGCATTGAGATAACAGAGTTCATGGAGCATTGTGATGAAAGTGGTCATGGATCACTGTGATGACAAGTGTCCTGGAACCTAGTGATGACATGGTTCATACAGCCTTGAGATGACAAGGGCCAAGGCGAAATGTGATGACACGTGTCCTGGGGCATTGTGATGACATTGGTCATCTTGCATTGTGATGACGGTGGTCATGTAGAAATTTGAAATAAGGTATCATGGAGCACTGTGATGACAAAGGCCAAGGAACATTTTGATGACATGTGTCATTGAGCAATGGGATGACACGGGAATGGAGTATTATGATGACAAGTGTTCTGGAGCATTGTGATGACAAGGGCATGGAGCATGGTGATTACAGGGGCCATGGACCATTGTGATGACAACGGCATGGAGCATTGTGATGACACGGACATGGAGCATTGTAAAGATAGGCTATCGGGAGCATTGTGATGAAAAGGGGATGGAGCTTTTTGATGACAGGGTCCAAGGAGAATTGTGCTGACAATGGCATGGAGCATTGTGATGAAAAGGGTACTGGAGCACTGTGAGGAAAGCAGTCATGGATCATTGTGATGACAGGGGTCATGGAGCTTTGTGATGACAAGGGTCATGGAGCATTGTGATGACACGGTCAAGGAACATTGTGATGACAAGAATTCTGGAGCATTGTGATGAAAGGGCATGGAGCATTGTGATCAAAGGTGACAAGGAGCATTGTGATGATATGGGCAGAGATCTTTGTGATGCCAGGGGACATGGAGCTTTTTGGTAAGAGAGGCCTTGGAGATTTGATATGGCAGGGGTCATGGGGCATTGTGATGACAGTGGTCTTGGAGCATTGTGATGAATGTTGTCATGGAGCACTGTGATTACAGGGGCCATGGAGCACTGTGAATACAAAGGCTATGGAGCATTGAGATGTCAGGGTTCATGGAGCATTGTGATGGAAGTGATCATGGATCATTGTGATGACAAGTGTCCTGGAACCTTGTGATGTCACGGTTCATGGAGCATTGTGATGTCAAGGACCATGGCGAATTGTGATGACATCTGTCATGGGGCATTGTGATGACAGTGGTCATCTAGAATTGTGATGAAAGGTATCATGGAGCACTGTGATGACAGGGGCCATGGAACATTGTGATGACAAAGGCCATGGAGCATTGTGATGACAAGTGTCATGGGGCATTTTGATGACATTGGCATGGAGCATTATGATGACAAGAGTTCTGGAGCATTTTGATGACAAGGGCATGGAGCATTGTGATGACAGGGCCCATGGAGCATTGTGATGAAAAGGGCAGGGAACATTGTGATGACTGGGTTCATGGAGCATTGTGATGAAAGGGGCCATGGAGCATTGAGATGACAGGCGTCATGAGGCATGGTGATGACAGTGGTCATGGAGCATTGTGATGAAAGAGATCATGGAGCAATATGATAACAGGGGCCATGGAGCATTGTGATGACAGGTGTATTGGAGCATTGTGATGAAAGTCGTCATGGATCATCGTGATGACATGTGTCCTGGAACACTGTGATGACACGGTTCATCGAGTATTGTGATGACAAGGGTCATAGCGAATTGTGACGATAGGTGTCATGGGGCATTGTGATGACATTGATCATCTAGGAATTGTGATGAAAGGTGTCATGGAGCACTGTGATGAGAGGGGGCATGAAGCATTGTTATGAAAATTGTCCTGGATTATTGTGATGACAGCAGTCATGGAGAATTGTGATGAAAGGGATTATCTAGCATTGTGTTGACAAGGCTATGGACTATTGTGATGACAATGGTCATGGAGAAATGTGATGAAAGTTTTCATGGAACATCGTGATGAAAATGCCTGGGAGCATTGTGACTATAAAGGCCATGGAGCATTGTGATGACAAGTGTCATGGAGCATTGTAATGAAAGGTTTCATTGTGCACTGTGATGACAAGGGGGATGGAGTATTGTGATGAAACTGGTCCTGGAGCATTGTGAAAACAAAAGCCATGGAGCTTTGTGATGACAGGCATCATGGAGCATTGTGAAGAAAGGGGCCATGGGGAATTGTAATGACAGAGAAATGTGAGGAAAATGGTCAGCGAGCGTTATGATTAAATTGGTCATTGAGAATTGTGATGAAAAGCGACATAGAGCATTGTGATGACAAAGGTCATGGAGAACTGTGATGACCAGGGTCATGTAGCATTGTGATGACACGGTCATGGAACATTGTGATGACAAGAATTCTGGAGCATTGTGATGACAAGGGCCATGGAGCATTGTGATGCCACCGTCATGGAACATTGTGATGACAAGAATTCTGGAGCATTGTGAGGAAACAGGCATGGAGCATTGTGATTATAGGGGACATGGAGCATTGTGATGACATGCGCAGGGAAGACTGTGATGACAGGTGTTATTGAGCAATGTGATGACAAGTGTCGTGGAGCATTGTGATGAGAGGGGCCTTGGAGAATTGTGATGACAGTGGTCATGGAGCATTGGGATGACATGGGCCATGGAGCATTGTGAAGACAAGATTCATGGAGCATTGTGATGACACGGGCATGAAGCATGGTGATGACAACAGACCTGGAGCATTGTGATGACAAGGGCATGGAGCATTGTGATGACAGGAGACATGGAGCATTGTCATGACATTGGCAGGGATCATTGTGATTCCAGGGATCATGGAGCATTGTGATGACAAGTGTCATGCAATATTGTGCTGACACAGATCATGGAGCATTTTGATGAGAGTGGCGTTGGAGCACAGTGATGAGAGACGTCATGGGGCATTATGGTGACAGTGGTCCAGGAGCATTGTCATGAAAGTGTTCATGGAGCAACGCGATTATCGGGAAAATGGAGCATTGTGAATACAAAGGCCATGGAGCATTGAGATAACAGAGTTCATGGAGCATTGTGATGAAAGTGGTCATGGATCACTGTGATGACAAGTGTCCTGGAACCTAGTGATGACATGGTTCATACAGCCTTGAGATGACAAGGGCCAAGGCGAAATGTGATGACACGTGTCCTGGGGCATTGTGATGACATTGGTCATCTTGCATTGTGATGACGGTGGTCATGTAGAATTTTGAAATAAGGTATCATGGAGCACTGTGATGACAAAGGCCAAGGAACATTTTGATGACATGTGTCATTGAGCAATGGGATGACACGGGAATGGAGTATTATGATGACAAGTGTTCTGGAGCATTGTGATGACAAGGGCATGGAGCATGGTGATTACAGGGGCCATGGACCATTGTGATGACAACGGCATGGAGCATTGTGATGACACGGACATGGAGCATTGTAAAGATAGGCTATCGGGAGCATTGTGATGAAAAGGGGATGGAGCATTTTGATGACAGGGTCCAAGGAGAATTGTGCTGACAATGGCATGGAGCATTGTGATGAAAAGGGTACTGGAGCACTGTGAGGAAAGCAGTCATGGATCATTGTGATGACAGGGGTCATGGAGCTTTGTGATGACAAGGGTCATGGAGCATTGTGATGACACGGTCAAGGAACATTGTGATGAGAAGAATTCTGGAGCATTGTGATGAAAGGGCATGGAGCATTGTGATCAAAGGTGACAAGGAGCATTGTGATGATATGGGCAGAGATCTTTGTGATGCCAGGGGACATGGAGCTTTTTGGTAAGAGAGGCCTTGGAGATTTGTGATGGCAGGTGTCATGGGGCATTGTGATGACAGTGGTCTTGGAGCATTGTGATGAATGTTGTCATGGAGCACTGTGATTACAGGGGCCATGGAGCACTGTGAATACAAAGGCTATGGAGCATTGAGATGTCAGGGTTCATGGAGCATTGTGATGGAAGTGATCATGGATCATTGTGATGACAAGTGTCCTGGAACCTTGTGATGTCACGGTTCATGGAGCATTGTGATGTCAAGGACCATGGCGAATTGTGATGACATCTGTCATGGGGCATTGTGATGACAGTGGTCATCTAGAATTGTGATGAAAGGTATCATGGAGCACTGTGATGACAGGGGCCATGGAACATTGTGATGACAAAGGCCATGGAGCATTGTGATGACAAGTGTCATGGGGCATTTTGATGACATTGGCATGGAGCATTGTGATGACAGGGGCCATGGAACATTGTGATGACAAGTGTCATGGGGCATTTTGATGCCATTGGCATGGAGCATTATGATGACAAGAGTTCTGGAGCATTTTGATGACAAGGGCATGGAGCATTGTGATGACAGGGCCCTTGGAGCATTGTGATGAAAAGGGCAGGGAACATTGTGATGACTGGGTTCATGGAGCATTGTGATGAAAGGGGCCATGGAGCATTGAGATGACAGGCGTCATGAGGCATGGTGATGACAGTGGTCATGGAGCATTGTGATGAAAGAGATCATGGAGCAATATGATAACAGGGGCCATGGAGCATTGTGATGACAGGTGTATTGGAGCATTGTGATGAAAGTCGTCATGGATCATCGTGATGACATGTGTCCTGGAACACTGTGATGACACGTTTCATCGAGTATTGTGATGACAAGGGTCATAGCGAATTGTGACGATAGGTGTCATGGGGCATTGTGATGACATTGATCATCTAGGAATTGTGATGAAAGGTGTCATGGAGCACTGTGATGACAGGGGGCATGAAGCATTGTTATGAAAATTGTCCTGGATTATTGTGATGACAGCAGTCATGGAGAATTGTTATGAAAGGGATTATCTAGCATTGTGTTGACAAGGCTATGGACTATTGTGATGACAATGGTCATGGAGAAGTGTGATGAAAGTTTTCATGGAACATCGTGATGAAAATGCCTGGGAGCATTGTGACTATAAAGGCCATGGAGCATTGTGATGACAAGTGTCATGGAGCATTGTAATGAAAGGTTTCATTGTGCACTGTGATGACAAGGGGGATGGAGTATTGTGATGAAACTGGTCCTGGAGCATTGTGAAAACAAAAGCCATGGAGCTTTGTGATGACAGGCATCATGGAGCATTGTGAAGAAAGGGGCCATGGGGAATTGTAATGACAGAGAAATGTGAGGAAAATGGTCAGCGAGCGTTATGATTAAATTGGTCATTGAGAATTGTGATGAAAAGCGACATAGAGCATTGTGATGACAAAGGTCATGGAGAACTGTGATGACCAGGGTCATGTAGCATTGTGATGACACGGTCATGGAACATTGTGATGACAAGAATTCTGGAGCATTGTGATGACAAGGGCCATGGAGCATTGTGATGCCACCGTCATGGAACATTGTGATGACAAGAATTCTGGAGCATTGTGAGGAAACAGGCATGGAGCATTGTGATTATAGGGGACATGGAGCATTGTGATGACATGGGCAGGGAACACTGTGATGACAGGTGTTATGGAGCAATGTGATGACAAGTGTCGTGGAGCATTGTGATGAGAGGGGCCTTGGAGAATTGTGATGACAGTGGTCATGGAGCATTGGGATGACATGGGCCATGGAGCATTGTGAAGACAAGATTCATGGAGCATTGTGATGACACGGGCATGAAGCATGGTGATGACAACAGACCTGGAGCATTGTGATGACAAGGGCATGGAGCATTGTGATGACAGGAGACATGGAGCATTGTCATGACATTGGGAGGGATCATTGTGATTCCAGGGATCATGGAGAATTATGATGACAAGTGTCATGCAATATTGTGCTGACACAGATCATGGAGCATTTTGATGAGAGTGGCCTTGGAGCACAGTGATGAGAGACGTCATGGGGCATTATGGTGACAGTGGTCCAGGAGCATTGTCATGAAAGTGTTCATGGAGCAACGCGATTATCGGGAAAATGGAGCATTGTGAATACAAAGGCCATGGAACATTGAGATAACAGAGTTCATGGAGCATTGTGATGAATGTGGTCATGGATCACTGTGATGACAAGTGTCCTGGAACCTAGTGATGACACGGTTCATACAGCCTTGAGATGACAAGGGCCAAGGTGAAATGTGATGACACGTGTCCTGGGGCATTGTGATGACATTGGTCATCTTGCATTGTGATGACGGTGGTTATGTAGAATTTTGAAATAAGGTATCATGGAGCACTGTGATGACAAAGGCCAAGGAACATTTTGATGACAAGTGTCATTGAGCAATGGGATGACAAGGGAATGGAGTATTATGATGACAAGTGTTCTGGAGCATTGTGATGACAAGGGCATGGAGCATGGTGATTACAGGGGCCATGGAGCATTGTGATGACAACGGCATGGAGCATTGTGGTGACACGGACATGGAGCATTGTAATGATAGGCTATCTGGAGCATTGTGATGAAAAGGGGATGGAGCATTTTGATGACAGGGTCCAAGGAGAATTGTGCTGACAATGGCATGGAGCATTGTGATGAAAAGGGTACTGGAGCACTGTGAGGAAAGCAGTCATGGATCATTGTGATGACAGGGGTCATGGAGCTTCGTGATGACAAGGGTCATGGAGCATTGTGATGACACGGTCAAGGAACATTGTGATGACTAGAATTCTGGAGCATTGTGATGAAAGGGCATGGAGCATTGTGATCAAAGGTGACAAGGAGCATTGTGATGATATGGGCAGAGATCTTTGTGATGCCAGGGGACATGGAGCTTTTTGGTAAGAGAGGCCTTGGAGATTTGTGATGGCAGGCGTCATGGGGCATTGTGATGACAGTGGTCTTGGAGCATTGTGATGAATGTTGTCATGGAGCACTGTGATTACAGGGGCCATGGAGCACTGTGAATACAAAGGCTATGGAGCATTGAGATGTCAGGGTTCATGGAGCATTGTGATGGAAGTGATCATGGATCATTGTGATGACAAGTGTCCTGGAACCTTGTGATGTCACGGTTCATGGAGCATTGTGATGTCAAGGACCATGGCGAATTGTGATGACATCTGTCATGGGGCATTGTGATGACAGTGGTCATCTAGAATTGTGATGAAAGGTATCATGGAGCACTGTGATGACAGGGGCCATGGAACATTGTGATGACAAAGGCCATGGAGCATTGTGATGACAAGTGTCATGGGGCATTTTGATGACATTGGCATGGAGCATTGTGATGACAGGGGCCATGGATCATTGTGATGACAAGTGTCATGGGGCATTTTGATGCCATTGGCATGGAGCATTATGATGACAAGAGTTCTGGAGCATTTTGATGACAAGGGCATGGAGCATTGTGATGACAGGGCCCATGGAGCATTGTGATGAAAAGGGCAGGGAACATTGTGATGACTGGGTTCATGGAGCATTGTGATGAAAGGGGCCATGGAGCATTGAGATGACAGGCGTCATGAGGCATGGTGATGACAGTGGTCATGGAGCATTGTGATGAAAGAGATCATGGAGCAATATGATAACAGGGGCCATGGAGCATCGTGATGACATGTGTCCTGGAACACTGTGATGACACGGTTCATCGAGTATTGTGATGACAAGGGTCATAGCGAATTGTGACGACAGGTGTCATGGGGCATTGTGATGACATTGATCATGTAGGAATTGTGATGAAAGGTGTCATGGAGCACTGTGATGACTGGGGGCATGAAGCATTGTTATGAAAATTGTCCTGGATTATTGTGATGACAGCAGTCATGGAGAATTGTGATGAAAGGGATTATGCAGCATTGTGTTGACAAGGGTATGGACTATTGTGATGACAATGGTCATGGAGAAATGTGATGAAAGTTTTCATGGAACATCGTGATGAAAATGCCTGGCAGCATTGTGACTATAAAGGCCATGGAGCATTGTGATGACAAGTGTCATGGAGCATTGTAATGAAAGGTTTCATTGTGCACTGTGATGACAAGGGGGATGGAGTATTGTGAGGAAACTGGTCCTGGAGCATTGTGAAAACAAAAGCCATGGAGCTTTGTGATGACAGGCATCATGGAGCATTGTGAAGAAAGGGGCCATGGGGAATTGTAATGACAATAGAGAGATGTGATGAAAATGGTCAGCGAGCGTTATGATTAAATTGGTCATTGAGAATTGTGATGAAAAGCGACATAAAGCATTGTGATGACAAAGGCCATGGAGAACTGTGATGACCAGGGTCATGTAGCATTGTGATGACACGGTCATGGAACATTGTGATGACAAGAATTCTGGAGCATTGTGATGACAAGGGCCATGGAGCATTGTGATGCCACGGTCATGGAACATTGTGATGACAAGAATTCTGGAGCATTGTGAGGAAACATGCATGGAGCATTGTGATTATAGGGGACAAGGAGCATTGTGATGACATGGGCAGGGAAGACTGTGATGACAGGTGTTATGGAGCAATGTGATGACAAGTGTCGAGGAGCATTGTGATGAGAGGGGCCTTGGAGAATTGTGATGACAGTGGTCATGGAGCATTGTGAAGACAAGAATCATGGAGCATTGTGATGACACGGGCATGAAGCATGGTGATGACAACAGACCTGGAGCATTGTGATGACAAGGGCATGGAGCATTGTGATGACAGGAGACATGGAGCATTGTCATGACATTGGCAGGGATCATTGTGATTCCAGGGATCATGGAGCATTGTGATGACAAGTGTCATGCAATATTGTGCTGACACAGATCATGGAGCATTTTGATGAGAGTGGCCTTGGAGCACAGTGATGAGAGACGTCATGGGGCATTATGGTGACAGTGGTCCAGGAGCATTGTGATGAAAGTGTTCATGGAGCAACGCGATTATCGGGAAAATGGAGCATTGTGAATACAAAGGCCATGGAGCATTGAGATAACAGAGTTCATGGAGCATTGTGATGAAAGGGGTCTTGGATCACTGTGATGACAAGTGTCCTGGAACCTAGTGATGACATGGTTCATACAGCCTTGAGATGACAAGGGCCAAGGCAAAATGTGATGACACGTGTCCTGGGGCATTGTGATGACATTGGTCATCTTGCATTGTGATGACGGTGGTCATGTAGAATTTTGAAATAAGGTATCATGGAGCACTGTGATGACAAAGGCCAAGGAACATTTTGATGACATGTGTCATTGAGCAATGGGATGACACGGAAATGGAGTATTATGATGAAAAGTGTTCTGGAGCATTGTGATGACAAGGGCATGGAGCATGGTGATTACAGGGGCCATGGAGCATTGTGATGACAACGGCATGGAGCATTGTGATGACACGGACATGGAGCATTGTAAAGATAGGCTATCGGGAGCATTGTGATGAAAAGGGGATGGAGCATTTTGATGACAGGGTCCAAGGAGAATTGTGCTGACAATGGCATGGAGCATTGTGATGAAAAGGATACTGGAGCACTGTGAGGAAAGCAGTCATGGATCATTGTGATGACAGGGTTCATGGAGCTTTGTGATGACAAGGGTCATGGAGCATTGTGATGACACGGTCAAGGAACATTGTGATGACAAGAATTCTGGAGCATTGTGATGAAAGGGCATGGAGCATTGTGATCAAAGGTGACAAGGAGCATTGTGATGATATGGGCAGAGATCTTTGTGATGCCAGGGGACATGGAGCTTTTTGGTAAGAGAGGCCTTGGAGATTTGTGATGGCAGGCGTCATGGGGCATTGTGATGACAGTGGTCTTGGAGCATTGTGATGAATGTTGTCATGGAGCACTGTGATTACAGGGGCCATGGAGCACTGTGAATACAAAGGCTATGGAGCATTGAGATGTCAGGGTTCATGGAGCATTGTGATGGAAGTGATCATGGATCATTGTGATGACAAGTGTCCTGGAACCTTGTGATGGCACGGTTCATGGAGCATTGTGATGTCAAGGACCATGGCGAATTGTGATGACATCTGTCATAGGGCATTGTGATGACAGTGGTCATCTAGAATTGTGATGAAAGGTATCATGGAGCACTGTGATGACAGGGGCCATGGAACATTGTGATGACAAAGGCCATGGAGCATTGTGATGACAAGTGTCATGGGGCATTTTGATGACATTGGCATGGAGCATTGTGATGACAGGGGCCGTGGAACATTGTGATGACAAGTGTCTTGGGGCATTTTGATGCCATTGGCATGGAGCATTATGATGACAAGAGTTCTGGAGCATTTTGATGACAAGGGCATGGAGCATTGTGATGACAGGGCCCATGGAGCATTGTGATGAAAAGGGCAGGGAACATTGTGATGACTGGGTTCATGGAGCATTGTGATGAAAGGGGCCATGGAGCATTGAGATGACAGGCGTCATGAGGCATGGTGATGACAGTGGTCATGGAGCATTGTGATGAAAGAGATCATGGAGCAATATGATAACAGGGGCCATGGAGCATTGTGATGACAGGTGTATTGGAGCATTGTGATGAAAGTCGTCATGGATCATTGTGATGACATGTGTCCTGGAACACTGTGATGACACGGTTCATCGAGTATTGTGATGACAAGGGTCATAGCGAATTGTGACGACAGGTGTCATGGGGCATTGTGATGACATTGATCATCTAGGAATTGTGATGAAAGGTGTCATGGAGCACTGTGATGACAGGGGGCATGAAGCATTGTTATGAAAATTGTCCTGGATTATTGTGATGACAGCAGTCATTGAGAATTGTGATGAAAGGGATTATGCAGCATTGTGTTGACAAGGGTATGGACTATTGTGATGACAATGGTCATGGAGAAATGTGATGAAAGTTTTCATGGAACATCGTGATGAAAATGCCTGGGAGCATTGTGACTATAAAGGCCATGGAGCATTGTGATGACAAGTGTCATGGAGCATTGTAATGAAAGGTTTCATTGTGCACTGTGATGACAAGGGGGATGGAGTATTGTGATGAAACTGGTCCTGGAGCATTGTGAAAACAAAAGCCATGGAGCTTTGTGATGACAGGCATCATGGAGCATTGTGAAGAAAGGGGCCATGGGGAATTGTAATGACAGAGAAATGTGAGGAAAATGGTCAGCGAGCGTTATGATTAAATTGGTCATTGAGAATTGTGATGAAAAGCGACATAGAGCATTGTGATGACAAAGGTCATGGAGAACTGTGATGACCAGGGTCATGTAGCATTGTGATGACACGGTCATGGAACATTGTGATGACAAGAATTCTGGAGCATTGTAATGACAAGGGCCATGGAGCATTGTGATGCCACCGTCATGGAACATTGTGATGACAAGAATTCTGGAGCATTGTGAGGAAACAGGCATGGAGCATTGTGATTATAGGGGACATGGAGCATTGTGATGACATGGGCAGGGAACACTGTGATGACAGGTGTTATGGAGCAATGTGATGACAAGTGTCGTGGAGCATTGTGATGAGAGGGGCCTTGGAGAATTGTGATGACAGTGGTCATGGAACATTGGGATGACATGGGCCATGGAGCATTGTGAAGACAAGATTCATGGAGCATTGTGATGACACGGGCATGAAGCATGGTGATGACAACAGACCTGGAGCATTGTGATGACAAGGGCATGGAGCATTGTGATGACAGGAGACATGGAGCATTGTCATGACATTGGCAGGGATCATTGTGATTCCAGGGATCATGGAGCATTGTGATGACAAGTGTCATGCAATATTGTGCTGACACAGATCATGGAGCATTTTGATGAGAGTGGCCTTGGAGCACAGTGATGAGAGACGTCATGGGGCATTATGGTGACAGTGGTCCAGGAGCATTGTGATGAAAGTGTTCATGGAGCAACGCGATTATCGGGAAAATGGAGCATTGTGAATACAAAGGCCATGGAGCATTGAGATAACAGAGTTCATGGAGCATTGTGATGAATGTGGTCATGGATCACTGTGATGACAAGTGTCCTGGAACCTAGTGATGACACGGTTCATACAGCCTTGAGATGACAAGGGCCAAGGCGAAATGTGATGACACGTGTCCTGGGGCATTGTGATGACATTGGTCATCTTGCATTGTGATGACGGTGGTCATGTAGAATTTTGAAATAAGGTATCATGGAGCACTGTGATGACAAAGGCCAAGGAACATTTTGATGACAAGTGTCATTGAGCAATGGGATGACACGGGAATGGAGTATTATGATGACAAGTGTTCTGGAGCATTGTGATGACAAGGGCATGGAGCATGGTGATTACAGGGGCCATGGAGCATTGTGATGACAACGGCATGCAGCATTGTGATGACACGGACATGGAGCATTGTAATGATAGGCTATCTGGAGCATTGTGATGAAAAGGGGATGGAGCATTTTGATGACAGGGTCCAAGGAGAATTGTGCTGACAATGGCATGGAGCATTGTGATGAAAAGGGTACTGGAGCACTGTGAGGAAAGCAGTCATGGATCATTGTGATGACAGGGGTCATGGAGCTTTGTGATGACAAGGGTCATGGAGCATTGTGATGACACGGTCAAGGAACATTGTGATGACAAGAATTCTGGAGCATTGTGATGAAAGGGCATGGAGCATTGTGATCAAAGGTGACAAGGAGCATTGTGATGATATGGGCAGAGATCTTTGTGATGCCAGGGGACATGGAGCTTTTTGGTAAGAGAGGCCTTGGAGATTTGTGATGGCAGGCGTCATGGGGCATTGTGATGACAGTGGTCTTGGAGCATTGTGATGAATGTTGTCATGGAGCACTGTGATTACAGGGGCCATGGAGCACTGTGAATACAAAGGCTATGGAGCATTGAGATGTCAGCGTTCATGGAGAATTGTGATGGAAGTGATCATGGATCATTGTGATGACAAGTGTCCTGGAACCTTGTGATGTCACGGTTCATGGAGCATTGTGATGTCAAGGACCATGGCGAATTGTGATGACATCTGTCATGGGGCATTGTGATGACAGTGGTCATCTAGAATTGTGATGAAAGGTATCATGGAGCACAGTGATGACAAGGGCCATGGAACATTGTGATGACAAAGGCCATGGAGCATTGTGATGACAAGTGTCATGGGGCATTTTGATGACATTGGCATGGAGCATTGTGATGACAGGGGCCATGGATCATTGTGATGACAAGTGTCATGGGGCATTTTGATGCCATTGGCATGGAGCATTATGATGACAAGAGTTCTGGAGCATTTTGATGACAAGGGCATGGAGCATTGTGATGACAGGGCCCATGGAGCATTGTGATGAAAAGGGCAGGGAACATTGTGATGACTGGGTTCATGGAGCATTGTGATGAAAGGGGCCATGGAGCATTGAGATGACAGGCGTCATGAGGCATGGTGATGACAGTGGTCATGGAGCATTGTTATGAAAGAGATCATGGAGCAATATGATAACAGGGGCCATGGAGCATCGTGATGACATGTGTCCTGGAACACTGTGATGACACGGTTCATCGAGTATTGTGATGACAAGGGTCATAGCGAATTGTGACGACAGGTGTCATGGGGCATTGTGATGACATTGATCATGTAGGAATTGTGATGAAAGGTGTCATGGAGCACTGTGAAGACTGGGGGCATGAAGCATTGTTATGAAAATTGTCCTGGATTATTGTGATGACAGCAGTCATGGAGAATTGTGATGAAAGGGATTATGCAGCATTGTGTTGACAAGGGTATGGACTATTGTGATGACAATGGTCATGGAGAAATGTGATGAAAGTTTTCATGGAACATCGTGATGAAAATGCCTGGCAGCATTGTGACTATAAAGGCCATGGAGCATTGTGATGACAAGTGTCATGGAGCATTGTAATGAAAGGTTTCATTGTGCACTGTGATGACAAGGGGGATGGAGTATTGTGATGAAACTGGTCCTGGAGCATTGTGAAAACATAAGCCATGGAGCTTTGTGATGACAGGCATCATGGAGCATTGTGAAGAAAGGGGCCATGTGGAATTGTAATGACAATAGAGAAATGTGATGAAAATGGTCAGCGAGCGTTATGATTAAAGTGGTCATTGAGAATTGTGATGAAAAGCGACATAGAGCATTGTGATGACAAAGGCCATGGAGAACTGTGATGACCAGGGTCATGTAGCATTGTGATGACACGGTCATGGAACATTGTGATGACAAGAATTCTGGAGCATTGTGATGACAAGGGCCATGGAGCATTGTGATGCCACGGTCATGGAACATTGTGATGACAAGAATTCTGGAGCATTGTGAGGAAACAGGCATGGAGCATTGTGATTATAGGGGACATGGAGCATTGTGATGACATGGGCAGGGAACACTGTGATGACAGGTGTTATGGAGCAATGTGATGACAAGTGTCGTGGAGCATTGTGATGAGAGGGGCCTTGGAGAATTGTGATGACAGTGGTCATGGAGCATTGGGATGACATGGGCCATGGAGCATTGTGAAGACAAGATTCATGGAGCATTGTGATGACACGGGCATGAAGCATGGTGATGACAACAGACCTGGAGCATTGTGATGACAAGGGCATGGAGCATTGTGATGACAGGAGACATGGAGCATTGTCATGACATTGGCAGGGATCATTGTGATTCCAGGGATCATGGAGCATTGTGATGACAAGTGTCATGCAATATTGTGCTGACACAGATCATGGAGCATTTTGATGAGAGTGGCGTTGGAGCACAGTGATGAGAGACGTCATGGGGCATTATGGTGACAGTGGTCCAGGAGCATTGTCATGAAAGTGTTCATGGAGCAACGCGATTATCGGGAAAATGGAGCATTGTGAATACAAAGGCCATGGAGCATTGAGATAACAGAGTTCATGGAGCATTGTGATGAATGTGGTCATGGATCACTGTGATGACAAGTGTCCTGGAACCTAGTGATGACACGGTTCATACAGCCTTGAGATGACAAGGGCCAAGGCGAAATGTGATGACACGTGTCCTGGGGCATTGTGATGACATTGGTCATCTTGCATTGTGATGACGGTGGTCATGTAGAATTTTGAAATAAGGTATCATGGAGCACTGTGATGACAAAGGCCAAGGAACATTTTGATGACATGTGTCATTGAGCAATGGGATGACACGGGAATGGAGTATTATGATGACAAGTGTTCTGGAGCATTGTGATGACAAGGGCATGGAGCATGGTGATTACAGGGGCCATAGAGCATTGTGATGACAACGGCATGGAGCATTGTGATGACACGGACATGGAGCATTGTAATGATAGGCTATCTGGAGCATTGTGATGAAAAGGGGATGGAGCATTTTGATGACAGGGTCCAAGGAGAATTGTGCTGACAATGGCATGGAGCATTGTGATGAAAAGGGTACTGGAGCACTGTGAGGAAAGCAGTCATGGATCATTGTGATGACAGGGGTCATGGAGCTTTGTGATGACAAGGGTCATGGAGCATTGTGATGACACGGTCAAGGAACATTGTGATGACAAGAATTCTGGAGCATTGTGATGAAAGGGCATGGAGCATTGTGATCAAAGGTGACAAGGAGCATTGTGATGATATGGGCAGAGATCTTTGTGATGCCAGGGGACATGGAGCTTTTTGGTAAGAGAGGCCTTGGAGATTTGTGATGGCAGGCGTCATGGGGCATTGTGATGACAGTGGTCTTGGAGCATTGTGATGAATGCTGTCATGGAGCACTGTGATTACAGGGGCCATGGAGCACTGTGAATACAAAGGCTATGGAGCATTGAGATGTCAGGGTTCATGGAGCATTGTGATGGAAGTGATCATGGATCATTGTGATGACAAGTGTCCTGGAACCTTGTGATGGCACGGTTCATGGAGCATTGTGATGTCAAGGACCATGGCGAATTGTGATGACATCTGTCATGGGGCATTGTGATGACAGTGGTCATCTAGAATTGTGATGAAAGGTATCATGGAGCACTGTGATGACAGGGGCCATGGAACATTGTGATGACAAAGGCCATGGAGCATTGTGATGACAAGTGTCATGGGGCATTTTGATGACATTGGCATGGAGCATTGTGATGACAGGGGCCATGGATCATTGTGATGACAAGTGTCATGGGGCATTTTGATGCCATTGGCATGGAGCATTATGATGACAAGAGTTCTGGAGCATTTTGATGACAAGGGCATGGAGCATTGTGATGACAGGGCCCATGGAGCATTGTGATGAAAAGGGCAGGGAACATTGTGATGACTGGGTTCATGGAGCATTGTGATGAAAGGGGCCATGGAGCATTGAGATGACAGGCGTCATGAGGCATGGTGATGACAGTGGTCATGGAGCATTGTGATGAAAGAGATCATGGAGCAATATGATAACAGGGGCCATGGAGCATCGTGATGACATGTGTCCTGGAACACTGTGATGACATGGCTCATCGAGTATTGTGATGACAAGGGTCATAGCGAATTGTGACGACAGGTGTCATGGGGCATTGTGATGACATTGATCATGTAGGAATTGTGATGAAAGGTGTCATGGAGCACTGTGATGACTGGGGGCATGAAGCATTGTTATGAAAATTGTCCTGGATTATTGTGATGACAGCAGTCATGGAGAATTGTGATGAAAGGGATTATGCAGCATTGTGTTGACAAGGGTATGGAGTATTGTGATGACAATGGTCATGGAGAAATGTGATGAAAGTTTTCATGGAACATCGTGATGAAAATGCCTGGCAGCATTGTGACTATAAAGGCCATGGAGCATTGTGATGACAAGTGTCATGGAGCATTGTAATGAAAGGTTTCATTGTGCACTGTGATGACAAGGGGGATGGAGTATTGTGATGAAACTGGTCCTGGAGCATTGTGAAAACAAAAGCCATGGAGCTTTGTGATGACAGGCATCATGGAGCATTGTGAAGAAAGGGGCCATGGGGATTTGTAATGACAATAGAGAAATGTGATGAAAATGGTCAGCGAGCGTTATGATTAAAGTGGTCATTGAGAATTGTGATGAAAAGCGACATAGAGCATTGTGATGACAAAGGCCATGGAGAACTGTGATGACCAGGGTCATGTAGCATTGTGATGACACGGTCATGGAACATTGTGATGACAAGAATTCTGGAGCATTGTGATGACAAGGGCATGGAGCATGGTGATTACAGGGGCCATGGAGCATTGTGATGACAACGGCATGGAGCATTGTGATGACACGGACATGGAGCATTGTAATGATAGGCTATCTGGAGCATTGTGATGAAAAGGGGATGGAGCATTTTGATGACAGGGTCCAAGGAGAATTGTGCTGACAATGGCATGGAGCATTGTGATGACACGGACATGGAGCATTGTAATGATAGGCTATCTGGAGCATTGTGATGAAAAGGGGATGGAGCATTTTGATGATAGGGTCCAAGGAGAATTGTGCTGACAATGGCATGGAGCATTGTGATGAAAAGGGTACTGGAGCACTGTGAGGAAAGCAGTCATGGATCATTGTGATGACAGGGGTCATGGAGCTTTGTGATGACAAGGGTCATGGAGCATTGTGATGACACGGTCAAGGAACATTGTGATGACAAGAATTCTGGAGCATTGTGATGAAAGGGCATGGAGCATTGTGATCAAAGGTGACAAGGAGCATTGTGATGATATGGGCAGAGATCTTTGTGATGCCAGGGGACATGGAGCTTTTTGGTAAGAGAGGCCTTGGAGATTTGTGATGGCAGGTGTCATGGGGCATTGTGATGACAGTGGTCTTGGAGCATTGTGATGAATGTTGTCATGGAGCACTGTGATTACAGGGGCCATGGAGCACTGTGAATACAAAGGCTATGGAGCATTGAGATGTCAGGGTTCATGGAGCATTGTGATGGAAGTGATCATGGATCATTGTAATGACAAGTGTCCTGGAACCTTGTGATGTCACGGTTCATGGAGCATTGTGATGTCAAGGACCATGGCGAATTGTGATGACATATGTCATAGGGCATTGTGATGACAGTGGTCATCTAGAATTGTGATGAAAGGTATCATGGAGCACTGTGATGACAGGGGCCATGGAACATTGTGATGACAAAGGCCATGGAGCATTGTGATGACAAGTGTCATGGGGCATTTTGATGACATTGGCATGGAGCATTGTGATGACAGGGGCCATGGAACATTGTGATGACAAGTGTCATGGGGCATTTTGATGCCATTGGCATGGAGCATTATGATGACAAGAGTTCTGGAGCATTTTGATGACAAGGGCATGGAGCATTGTGATGACAGGGCCCATGGAGCATTGTGATGAAAAGGGCAGGGAACATTGTGATGACTGGGTTCATGGAGCATTGTGATGAAAGGGGCCATGGAGCATTGAGATGACAGGCGTCATGAGGCATGGTGATGACAGTGGTCATGGAGCATTGTGATGAAAGAGATCATGGAGCAATATGATAACAGGGGCCATGGAGCATTGTGATGACAGGTGTATTGGAGCATTGTGATGAAAGTCGTCATGGATCATCGTGATGACATGTGTCCTGGAACACTGTGATGACACGGTTCATCGAGTATTGTGATGACAAGGGTCATAGCGAATTGTGACGACAGGTGTCATGGGGCATTGTGATGACATTGATCATCTAGGAATTGTGATGAAAGGTGTCATGGAGCACTGTGATGACAGGGGGCATGAAGCATTGTTATGAAAATTGTCCTGGATTATTGTGATGACAGCAGTCATGGAGAATTGTGATGAAAGGGATTATGCAGCATTGTGTTGACAAGGGTATGGACTATTGTGATGACAATGGTCATGGAGAAATGTGATGAAAGTTTTCATGGAACATCGTGATGAAAATGCCTGGCAGCATTGTGACTATAAAGGCCATGGAGCATTGTGATGACAAGTGTCATGGAGCATTGTAATGAAAGGTTTCATTGTGCACTGTGATGACAAGGGGGATGGAGTATTGTGATGAAACTGGTCCTGGAGCATTGTGAAAACAAAAGCCATGGAGCTTTGTGATGACAGGCATCATGGAGCATTGTGAAGAAAGGGGCCATGGGGAATTGTAATGACAGAGAAATGTGAGGAAAATGGTCAGCGAGCGTTATGATTAAATTGGTCATTGAGAATTGTGATGAAAAGCGACATAGAGCATTGTGATGACAAAGGTCATGGAGAACTGTGATGACCAGGGTCATGTAGCATTGTGATGACACGGTCATGGAACATTGTGATGACAAGAATTCTGGAGCATTGTGATGACAAGGGCCATGGAGCATTGTGATGCCACCATCATGGAACATTGTGATGACAAGAATTCTGGAGCATTGTGAGGAAACAGGCATGGAGCATTGTGATTATAGGGGACATGGAGCATTGTGATGACATGGGCAGGGAACACTGTGATGACAGGTGTTATGGAGCAATGTGATGACAAGTGTCGTGGAGCATTGTGATGAGAGGGGCCTTGGAGAATTGTGATGACAGTGGTCATGGAGCATTGGGATGACATGGGCCATGGAGCATTGTGAAGACAAGATTCATGGAGCATTGTGATGACACGGGCATGAAGCATGGTGATGACAACAGACCTGGAGCATTGTGATGACAAGGGCATGGAGCATTGTGATGACAGGAGACATGGAGCATTGTCATGACATTGGCAGGGATCATTGTGATTCCAGGGATCATGGAGCATTGTGATGACAAGTGTCATGCAATATTGTGCTGACACAGATCATGGAGCATTTTGATGAGAGTGGCCTTGGAGCACAGTGATGAGAGACGTCATGGGGCATTATGGTGACAGTGGTCCAGGAGCATTGTGATGAAAGTGTTCATGGAGCAACGCGATTATCGAGAAAATGGAGCATTGTGAATACAAAGGCCATGGAGCATTGAGATAACAGAGTTCATGGAGCATTGTGATGAATGTGGTCATGGATCACTGTGATGACAAGTGTCCTGGAACCTAGTGATGACACGGTTCATACAGCCTTGAGATGACAAGGGCCAAGGCGAAATGTGATGACACGTGTCCTGGGGCATTGTGATGACATTGGTCATCTTGCATTGTGATGACGGTGGTCATGTAGAATTTTGAAATAAGGTATCATGGAGCACTGTGATGACAAAGGCCAAGGAACATTTTGATGACAAGTGTCATTGAGCAATGGGATGACACGGGAATGGAGTATTATGATGACAAGTGTTCTGGAGCATTGTGATGACAAGGGCATGGAGCATGGTGATTACAGGGGCCATGGAGCATTGTGATGACAACGGCATGCAGCATTGTGATGACACGGACATGGAGCATTGTAATGATAGGCTATCTGGAGCATTGTGATGAAAAGGGGATGGAGCATTTTGATGACAGGGTCCAAGGAGAATTGTGCTGACAATGGCATGGAGCATTGTGATGAAAAGGGTACTGGAGCACTGTGAGGAAAGCAGTCATGGATCATTGTGATGACAGGGGTCATGGAGCTTTGTGATGACAAGGGTCATGGAGCATTGTGATGACACGGTCAAGGAACATTGTGATGACAAGAATTCTGGAGCATTGTGATGAAAGGGCATGGAGCATTGTGATCAAAGGTGACAAGGAGCATTGTGATGATATGGGCAGAGATCTTTGTGATGCCAGGGGACATGGAGCTTTTTGGTAAGAGAGGCCTTGGAGATTTGTGATGGCAGGCGTCATGGGGCATTGTGATGACAGTGGTCTTGGAGCATTGTGATGAATGTTGTCATGGAGCACTGTGATTACAGGGGCCATGGAGCACTGTGAATAAAAGGCTATGGAGCATTGAGATGTCAGGGTTCATGGAGCATTGTGATGGAAGTGATCATGGATCATTGTGATGACAAGTGTCCTGGAACCTTGTGATGTCACGGTTCATGGAGCATTGTGATGTCAAGGACCATGGCGAATTGTGATGACATCTGTCATGGGGCATTGTGATGACAGTGGTCATCTAGAATTGTGATGAAAGGTATCATGGAGCACTGTGATGACAGGGGCCATGGAACATTGTGATGACAAAGGCCATGGAGCATTGTGATGACAAGTGTCATGGGGCATTTTGATGACATTGGCATAGAGCATTGTGATGACAGTGCCCATGGAGCATTGTGATGAAAAGGGCAGGGAACATTGTGATGACTGGGTTCATGGAACATTGCGATGAAAGGGGCCATGGAGCATTGAGATGACAGGCGTCATGAGGCATGGTGATGACAGTGGTCATGGAGCATTGTGATGAAAGAGATCATGGAGCAATATGATAACAGGGGCCATGGAGCATCGTGATGACATGTGTCCTGGAACACTGTGATGACACGGTTCATCGAGTATTGTGATGTCAAGGGTCATAGCGAATTGTGACGACAGGTGTCATGGGGCATTGTGATGACATTGATCATGTAGGAATTGTGATGAAAGGTGTCATGGAGCACTGTGATGACTGGGGGCATGAAGCATTGTTATGAAAATTGTCCTGGATTATTGTGATGACAGCAGTCATGGAGAATTGTGATGAAAGGGATTATGCAGCATTGTGTTGACAAGGGTATGGACTATTGTGATGACAATGGTCATGGAGAAATGTGATGAAAGTTTTCATGGAACATCGTGATGAAAATGCCTGGCAGCATTGTGACTATAAAGGCCATGGAGCATTGTGATGACAAGTGTCATGGAGCATTGTAATGAAAGGTTTCATTGTGCACTGTGATGACAAGTTGGATGGAGTATTGTGATGAAACTGGTCCTGGAGCATTGTGAAAACAAAAGCCATGGAGCTTTGTGATGACAGGCATCATGGAGCATTGTGAAGAAAGGGGCCATGGGGAATTGTAATGACAGAGAAATGTGAGGAAAATGGTCAGCGAGCGTTATGATTAAATTGGTCATTGAGAATTGTGATGAAAAGCGACATAGAGCATTGTGATGACAAAGGTCATGGAGAACTGTGATGACCAGGGTCATGTAGCATTGTGATGACACGGTCATGGAACATTGTGATGACAAGAATTCTGGAGCATTGTGATGACAAGGGCCATGGAGCATTGTGATGCCACCATCATGGAACATTGTGATGATAAGAATTCTGGAGCATTGTGAGGAAACAGGCATGGAGCATTGTGATTATAGGGGACATGGAGCATTGTGATGACATGGGCAGGGAACACTGTGATGACAGGTGTTATGGAGCAATGTGATGACAAGTGTCGTGGAGCATTGTGATGAGAGGGGCCTTGGAGAATTGTGATGACAGTGGTCATGGAGCATTGGGATGACATGGGCCATGGAGCATTGTGAAGACAAGATTCATGGAGCATTGTGATGACACGGGCATGAAGCATGGTGATGACAACAGACCTGGAGCATTGTGATGACAAGGGCATGGAGCATTGTGATGACAGGAGACATGGAGCATTGTCATGACATTGGCAGGGATCATTGTGATTCCAGGGATCATGGAGCATTGTGATGACAAGTGTCATGCAATATTGTGCTGACACAGATCATGGAGCATTTTGATGAGAGTGGCCTTGGAGCACAGTGATGAGAGACGTCATGGGGCATTATGGTGACAGTGGTCCAGGAGCATTGTCATGAAAGTGTTCATGGAGCAACGCGATTATCGGGAAAATGGAGCATTGTGAATACAAAGGCCATGGAGCAGTGAGATAACAGAGTTCATGTAGCATTGTGATGAATGTGGTCATGGATCACTGTGATGACAAGTGTCCTGGAACCTAGTGATGACACGGTTCATACGGCCTTGAGATGACAAGGGCCAAGGCGAAATGTGATGACACGTGTCCTGGGGCATTGTGATGACATTGGTCATCTTGCATTGTGATGACGGTGGTCATGTAGAATTTTGAAATAAGGTATCATGGAGCACTGTGATGACAAAGGCCAAGGAACATTTTGATGACAAGTGTCATTGAGCAATGGGATGACACGGGAATGGAGTATTATGATGACAAGTGTTCTGGAGCATTGTGATGACAAGGGCATGGAGCATGGTGATTACAGGGGCCATGGAGCATTGTGATGACAACGGCATGCAGCATTGTGATGACACGGACATGGAGCATTGTAATGATAGGCTATCTGGAGCATTGTGATGAAAAGGGGATGGAGCATTTTGATGACAGGGTCCAAGGAGAATTGTGCTGACAATGGCATGGAGCATTGTGATGAAAAGGGTACTGGAGCACTGTGAGGAAAGCAGTCATGGATCATTGTGATGACAGGGGTCATGGAGCTTTGTGATGACAAGGGTCATGGAGCATTGTGATGACACGGTCAAGGAACATTGTGATGACAAGAATTCTGGAGCATTGTGATGAAAGGGCATGGAGCATTGTGATCAAAGGTGACAAGGAGCATTGTGATGATATGGGCAGAGATCTTTGTGATGCCAGGGGACATGGAGCTTTTTGGTAAGAGAGGCCTTGGAGATTTGTGATGGCAGGCGTCATGGGGCATTGTGATGACAGTGGTCTTGGAGCATTGTGATGAATGTTGTCATGGAGCACTGTGATTACAGGGGCCATGGAGCACTGTGAATACAAAGGCTATGGAGCATTGAGATGTCAGGGTTCATGGAGCATTGTGATGGAAGTGATCATGGATCATTGTGATGACAAGTGTCCTGGAACCTTGTGATGTCACGATTCATGGAGCATTGTGATGTCAAGGACCATGGCGAATTGTGATGACATCTGTCATGGGGCATTGTGATGAAAGTGGTCATCTAGAATTGTGATGAAAGGTATCATGGAGCACTGTGATGACAGGGGCCATGGAACATTGTGATGACAAAGGCCATGGAGCATTGTGATGACAAGTGTCATGGGGCATTTTGATGACATTGGCATGGAGCATTGTGATGACAGGGCCCATGGAGCATTGTGATGAAAAGGGCAGGGAACATTGTGATGACTGGGTTCATGGAACATTGCGATGAAAGGGGCCATGGAGCATTGAGATGACAGGCGTCATGAGGCATGGTGATGACAGTGGTCATGGAGCATTGTGATGAAAGAGATCATGGAGCAATATGATAACAGGGGCCATGGAGCATCGTGATGACATGTGTCCTGGAACACTGTGATGACACGGTTCATCGAGTATTGTGATGTCAAGGGTCATAGCGAATTGTGACGACAGGTGTCATGGGGCATTGTGATGACATTGATCATGTAGGAATTGTGATGAAAGGTGTCATGGAGCACTGTGATGACTGGGGGCATGAAGCATTGTTATGAAAATTGTCCTGGATTATTGTGATGACAGCAGTCATGGAGAATTGTGATGAAAGGGATTATGCAGCATTGTGTTGACAAGGGTATGGACTATTGTGATGACAATGGTCATGGAGAAATGTGATGAAAGTTTTCATGGAACATCGTGATGAAAATGCCTGGCAGCATTGTGACTATAAAGGCCATGGAGCATTGTGATGACAAGTGTCATGGAGCATTGTAATGAAAGGTTTCATTGTGCACTGTGATGACAAGGGGGATGGAGTATTGTGATGAAACTGGTCCTGGAGCATTGTGAAAACAAAAGCCATGGAGCTTTGTGATGACAGGCATCATGGAGCATTGTGAAGAAAGGGGCCATGGGGAATTGTAATGACAATAGAGAAATGTGATGAAAATGGTCAGCGAGCGTTATGATTAAAGTGGTCATTGAGAATTGTGATGAAAAGCGACATAGAGCATTGTGATGACAAAGGCCATGGAGAACTGTGATGACCAGGGTCATGTAGCATTGTGATGACACGGTCATGGAACATTGTGATGACAAGAATTCTGGAGCATTGTGATGACAAGGGCCATGGAGCATTGTGATGCCATGGTCATGGAACATTGTGATGACAAGAATTCTGGAGCATTGTGAGGAAACATGCATGGAGCATTGTGATTATAGGGGACAAGGAGCATTGTGATGACATGGGCAGGGAAGACTGTGATGACAGGTGTTATGGAGCAATGTGATGACAAGTGTCGAGGAGCATTGTGATGAGAGGGGCCTTGGAGAATTGTGATGACAGTGGTCATGGAGCATTGTGAAGACAAGAATCATGGAGCATTGTGATGACACGGGCATGAAGCATGGTGATGACAACAGACCTGGAGCATTGTGATGACAAGGGCATGAGCATTGTGATGACAGGAGACATGGAGCATTGTCATGACATTGGCAGGGATCATTGTGATTCCAGGGATCATGGAGCATTGTGATGACAACTATCATGCAATATTGTGCTGACACAGATCATGGAGCATTTTGATGAGAGTGGCCTTGGAGCACAGTGATGAGAGACGTCATGGGGCATTATGGTGACAGTGGTCCAGGAGCATTGTGATGAAAGTGTTCATGGAGCAACGCGATTATCGGGAAAATGGAGCATTGTGAATACAAAGGCCATGGAGCATTGAGATAACAGAGTTCATGGAGCATTGTGATGAATGTGGTCATGGATCACTGTGATGACAAGTGTCCTGGAACCTAGTGATGACACGGTTCATACAGCCTTGAGATGACAAGGGCCAAGGCGAAATGTGATGACACGTGTCCTGGGGCATTGTGATGACATTGGTCATCTTGCATTGTGATGACGGTGGTCATGTAGAATTTTGAAATAAGGTATCATGGAGCACTGTGATGACAAAGGCCAAGGAACATTTTGATGACAAGTGTCATTGAGCAATGGGATGACACGGGAATGGAGTATTATGATGACAAGTGTTCTGGAGCATTGTGATGACAAGGGCATGGAGCATGGTGATTACAGGGGCCATGGAGCATTGTGATGACAACGGCATGGAGCATTGTGATGACACGGACATGGAGCATTGTAATGATAGGCTATCTGGAGCATTGTGATGAAAAGGGGATGGAGCATTTTGATGACAGGGTCCAAGGAGAATTGTGCTGACAATGGCATGGAGCATTGTGATGACACGGACATGGAGCATTGTAATGATAGGCTATCTGGAGCATTGTGATGAAAAGGGGATGGAGCATTTTGATGATAGGGTCCAAGGAGAATTGTGCTGACAATGGCATGGAGCATTGTGATGAAAAGGGTACTGGAGCACTGTGAGGAAAGCAGTCATGGATCATTGTGATGACAGGGGTCATGGAGCTTTGTGATGACAAGGGTCATGGAGCATTGTGATGACACGGTCAAGGAACATTGTGATGACAAGAATTCTGGAGCATTGTGATGAAAGGGCATGGAGCATTGTGATCAAAGGTGACAAGGAGCATTGTGATGATATGGGCAGAGATCTTTGTGATGCCAGGGGACATGGAGCTTTTTGGTAAGAGAGGCCTTGGAGATTTGTGATGGCAGGTGTCATGGGGCATTGTGATGACAGTGGTCTTGGAGCATTGTGATGAATGTTGTCATGGAGCACTGTGATTACAGGGGCCATGGAGCACTGTGAATACAAAGGCTATGGAGCATTGAGATGTCAGGGTTCATGGAGCATTGTGATGGAAGTGATCATGGATCATTGTGATGACAAGTGTCCTGGAACCTTGTGATGTCACGGTTCATGGAGCATTGTGATGTCAAGGACCATGGCGAATTGTGATGACATCTGTCATGGGGCATTGTGATGACAGTGGTCATCTAGAATTGTGATGAAAGGTATCATGGAGCACTGTGATGACAGGGGCCATGGAACATTGTGATGACAAAGGCCATGGAGCATTGTGATGACAAGTGTCATGGGGCATTTTGATGACATTGGCATGGAGCATTGTGATGACAGGGGCCATGGAACATTGTGATGACAAGTGTCATGGGGCATTTTGATGCCATTGGCATGGAGCATTATGATGACAAGAGTTCTGGAGCATTTTGATGACAAGGGCATGGAGCATTGTGATGACAGGGCCCTTGGAGCATTGTGATGAAAAGGGCAGGGAACATTGTGATGACTGGGTTCATGGAGCATTGTGATGAAAGGGGCCATGGAGAATTGAGATGACAGGCGTCATGAGGCATGGTGATGACAGTGGTCATGGAGCATTGTGATGAAAGAGATCATGGAGCAATATGATAACAGGGGCCATGGAGCATTGTGATGACAGGTGTATTGGAGCATTGTGATGAAAGTCGTCATGGATCATCGTGATGACATATGTCCTGGAACACTGTGATGACACGGTTCATCGAGTATTGTGATGACAAGGGTCATAGCGAATTGTGACGACAGGTGTCATGGGGCATTGTGATGACATTGATCATCTAGGAATTGTGATGAAAGGTGTCATGGAGCACTGTGATGACAGGGGGCATGAAGCATTGTTATGAAAATTGTCCTGGATTATTGTGATGACAGCAGTCATGGAGAATTGTGATGAAAGGGATTATGCAGCATTGTGTTGACAAGGGTATGGACTATTGTGATGACAATGGTCATGGAGAAATGTGATGAAAGTTTTCATGGAACATCGTGATGAAAATGCCTGGCAGCATTGTGACTATAAAGGCCATGGAGCATTGTGATGACAAGTGTCATGGAGCATTGTAATGAAAGGTTTCATTGTGCACTGTGATGACAAGGGGGATGGAGTATTGTGATGAAACTGGTCCTGGAGCATTGTGAAAACAAAAGCCATGGAGCTTTGTGATGACAGGCATCATGGAGCATTGTGAAGAAAGGGGCCATGGGGAATTGTAATGACAGAGAAATATGAGGAAAATGGTCAGCGAGCGTTATGATTAAATTGGTCATTGAGAATTGTGATGAAAAGCGACATAGAGCATTGTGATGACAAAGGTCATGGAGAACTGTGATGACCAGGGTCATGTAGCATTGTGATGACACGGTCATGGAACATTGTGATGACAAGAATTCTGGAGCATTGTGATGACAAGGGCCATGGAGCATTGTGATGCCACCATCATGGAACATTGTGATGACAAGAATTCTGGAGCATTGTGAGGAAACAGGCATGGAGCATTGTGATTATAGGGGACATGGAGCATTGTGATGACATGGGCAGGGAACACTGTGATGACAGGTGTTATGGAGCAATGTGATGACAAGTGTCGAGGAGCATTGTGATGAGAGGGGCCTTGGAGAATTGTGATGACAGTGGTCATGGAGCATTGGGATGACATGGGCCATGGAGCATTGTGAAGACAAGATTCATGGAGCATTGTGATGACACGGGCATGAAGCATGGTGATGACAACAGACCTGGAGCATTGTGATGACAAGGGCATGGAGCATTGTGATGACAGGAGACATGGAGCATTGTCATGACATTGGCAGGGATCATTGTGATTCCAGGGATCATGGAGCATTGTGATGACAAGTGTCATGCAATATTGTGCTGACACAGATCATGGAGCATTTTGATGAGAGTGGCCTTGGAGCACAGTGATGAGAGACGTCATGGGGCATTATGGTGACAGTGGTCCAGGAGCATTGTCATGAAAGTGTTCATGGAGCAACGCGATTATCGAGAAAATGGAGCATTGTGAATACAAAGGCCATGGAGCATTGAGATAACAGAGTTCATGGAGCATTGTGATGAATGTGGTCATGGATCACTGTGATGACAAGTGTCCTGGAACCTAGTGATGACACGGTTCATACAGCCTTGAGATGACAAGGGCCAAGGCGAAATGTGATGACACGTGTCCTGGGGCATTGTGATGACATTGGTCATCTTGCATTGTGATGACGGTGGTCATGTAGAATTTTGAAATAAGGTATCATGGAGCACTGTGATGACAAAGGCCAAGGAACATTTTGATGACAAGTGTCATTGAGCAATGGGATGACACGGGAATGGAGTATTATGATGACAAGTGTTCTGGAGCATTGTGATGACAAGGGCATGGAGCATGGTGATTACAGGGGCCATGGAGCATTGTGATGACAAGGGCATGGAGCATTGTGATGACACGGACATGGAGCATTGTAATGATAGGCTATCTGGAGCATTGTGATGAAAAGGGGATGGAGCATTTTGATGACAGGGTCCAAGGAGAATTGTGCTGACAATGGCATGGAGCATTGTGATGAAAAGGGTACTGGAGCACTGTGAGGAAAGCAGTCATGGATCATTGTGATGACAGGGGTCATGGAGCTTTGTGATGACAAGGGTCATGGAGCATTGTGATGACACGGTCAAGGAACATTGTGATGACAAGAATTCTGGAGCATTGTGATGAAAGGGCATGGAGCATTGTGATCAAAGGTGACAAGGAGCATTGTGATGATATGGGCAGAGATCTTTGTGATGCCAGGGGACATGGAGCTTTTTGGTAAGAGAGGCCTTGGAGATTTGTGATGGCAGGCGTCATGGGGCATTGTGATGACAGTGGTCTTGGAGCATTGTGATGAATGTTGTCATGGAGCACTGTGATTACAGGGGCCATGGAGCACTGTGAATACAAAGGCTATGGAGCATTGAGATGTCAGGGTTCATGGAGCATTGTGATGGAAGTGATCATGGATCATTGTGATGACAAGTGTCCTGGAACCTTGTGATGTCACGGTTCATGGAGCATTGTGATGTCAAGGACCATGGCGAATTGTGATGACATCTGTCATGGGGCATTGTGATGACAGTGGTCATCTAGAATTGTGATGAAAGGTATCATGGAGCACTGTGATGACAGGGGCCATGGAACATTGTGATGACAAAGGCCATGGAGCATTGTGATGACAAGTGTCATGGGGCATTTTGATGACATTGGCATGGAGCATTGTGATGACAGGGCCCATGGAGCATTGTGATGAAAAGGGCAGGGAACATTGTGATGACTGGGTTCATGGAACATTGCGATGAAAGGGGCCATGGAGCATTGAGATGACAGGCGTCATGAGGCATGGTGATGACAGTGGTCATGGAGCATTGTGATGAAAGAGATCATGGAGCAATATGATAACAGGGGCCATGGAGCATCGTGATGACATGTGTCCTGGAACACTGTGATGACACGGTTCATCGAGTATTGTGATGTCAAGGGTCATAGCGAATTGTGACGACAGGTGTCATGGGGCATTGTGATGACATTGATCATGTAGGAATTGGGATGAAAGGTGTCATGGAGCACTGTGATGACTGGGGGCATGAAGCATTGTTATGAAAATTGTCCTGGATTATTGTGATGACAGCAGTCATGGAGAATTGTGATGAAAGGGATTATGCAGCATTGTGTTGACAAGGGTATGGACTATT